>NC_087201.1:98765617-98808380 GCF_015104395.2 Macrobrachium nipponense | reverse complement strand
GGCGTAGAGGGGGAAGAGGGAGAGGAAGACAGCAATAGTTTCTTATGAGCACTCTTCTCAGGAGGCGGGGACGAAGCAACACGTTTCCTACCAGTCCTCTTAACTGATAAGGAGCCAACTTCACATTCAATAAAGAGTCCAACCTCTGAAGCACTGCCTGGCATATGACCTCAGACTGATGTGCCAGAGAAGGCTCCGAAGACAAGGAAGGGAGATGTAGCGAACTGGGCGGCAATGATGACGTCACGGCTGAGCAAGGCGGAGCAGAGGAGACGACTGGGAGAGACGTCATCGATGTGAGTGACGTCACAGCTTCCCCTTGGTGTGAGGGGGAAAGAGACGCCACTTGTGGAGGAATACTCAAAGATGGACCCTGTGACATCATCAATGGGGCTGACGCTGCTCCGACTCGAAGTGGCAGCAGACACTGGCGGAGCAATATGGCCGACTGCTGCTACCCACGAAGACAAGGCCGGGAGGAGGGGGGATGGCCGGGCCAGACCGGGATGGGTGGGGGTGTGCTAGCAATCCGCCCCCAAGGACAGGGTACCCCCTAGCCCAAGTGTCTTCCAAATCACCGCCATTTTAGACGCCTCCGATACTGGAAGAGAAGAGATTGATGAAAAAGCCTCACCCTTACAGGAACCAAATAAACTCTCAAAGAAGAGGGGGCTACATAACAAATATTACCCTGGTGACCTCCTGATACTTCCACCAACAAATCAATGGAAGAAAAGGAAGGAGTTGCAGGGACAACACTACTGTGGGGGTTGACTACTGCGGGAGACAAAACCTCGGGAAAAGGCGAGAAACCTTCCCAAGTAGGAAGCGTTGAAACCCTCTGATGTTTTCTCTTGCCATAAGACAGCCTCCACTGCTCCTTAGGCCATGCCCGGCATTCCGTTCATGGATTTGTAATAGTACAAAAATTCGAACAACATCTACTGCGTGTGATGTGAGGGTCGGTTGCTGATGAAGCCAAAAAGCAAGAACATGGAAAACCAGGAACTCTGGGGCACATACGCTGATGCCGAGAAGGAGCAGAAGAAGCCATAATACCAGGCAACCACACACACCACACACACACACACACACACGCACACACACACACACACACACACACACACACACACTAAAAGAAATTAAACGGGCAATGAACCGGGAAAAGGCCAAGAGAGGTTAACACAATTCTTGCCCGGGCGGTCAAAGAAAAGACTTGCGTAGCGTCGTCGTCCTTGACCAATCCTGGCCCGAGCTAAGCATGTGTTGCCAGATATCACAAGATTCCTCGCTTTCATTTTCTTTTTAACCAGATCCAGCTAGGTGCTAGAAATTATCCTATTGTTAAGACCGCATCTTTGTTCGCATATGAACAAATGTGTATGAAAAATGTCAGGATATTTTTTTGTACATAAATATGATATAGTGGCAGTATGCATGTCCATTTGAAGTCTTTGTAGCAACAGCCCTTCACCTGACGACAAGAATAGGTTGTTCAGTCGCGCCCAAATAATAAAATTTTAATTTATATATAATTGAATCACGTTTTTATAACAAATTATATTTACAATTGTTTCATAAATTGATTTTAAAAGACAAAACTCATGTATACAGTGGTCCACCCGTATTCGCGGGGGATGCGTACCAGACACCCCCGGGAATAGTTAGAACCTGCGAATGTTTGGAACCCCTATAAAAATGCTAAAAACAGCCTATTTTGTTAGTTAAACCTCAAAAAAAAAAAAAAAAAAAAAAAAAAAAAAAAACACTAAAACCATACTTTCATCATTCTCTTTTGCTGTTTTTGAACTTATTTAGCTAAAAGATGGGATAAAGTTAGGCTATTGCAATTTGGTCTCTCATAAAATCAGATTATCGTAAGACAAATTATCATAACTTGAACACTATAGCTACCTGTACACTGTATAAAACCTTAATCTTTACACACTCGACAGCCAAAGGATTAAAGGTAGGCTTTTTTCACTTTACATTATTTGAGATGAATCTTACCTACTGTTAAATTCAGCTATATCTCCCGCCGATTAGGAGAGTCGGCATCCAAACAAAAAAAATCAAATGGCTGCCCGGATGACTGTCTAGTTTACCATTCTCCACCAGGTGTGTTTCGAATGTTTTAGCTCGTCAGAATTCTCCTTGCCGCCATTGCGGCTAGGCGATTGTTGGTATTCTGTGAAGTTTGGTCTTTTTACACCTGGTTACGGTATTGTAATTTCATTTTCCTAGGGTATCTTCCACTGGAAGCAAATCAAATAACATCAGGCTATGTAGGAAGGCTTTTGGTGTAACCAGGATGGTGAATTGGAAGTTGATCAACATTCCTTGTACTGACAAGGGTACAGTGTGTGATCTTGGAACTACCAGATGTGAAGAATGTAGGGAATTGTTCTGAAAAATTTATGCCTGAATACGTCAGATATAGGAAAGACTGGAAACTAATAGATTGTGAAATAGATAGATCAGGACTTAAACCTGTCAGGCTATCACTACTCAGACTAGGCCTTTTAGTAGGCTAGTATTGACTTCCTTTGTAGCTACGCATCTGTAACGAGTTTTACATATTTAGATACGTCAACTGAGTCAATTGTTTATCTCTCATGTTTTGGTTATTCTAAAATCTCGTCTGCTAGCTTATTTCTTTTTCTTCGTAATGCTTGTGTTCGTTTTTTGCGTGCTTCCTCTTCGGCTATCGGCAAATCTCTTACTACTTCCTCAATTAATGTTTCTCTTTCAAGTCTACACTGTAGTATCTAAAGTTCTCACCAGGTTAGATAATCTAGCTTCAGAGATTTTTGTCTTAGTTTCATATAGGAATGCTTCTAAGTATGTACGATTGCTTTCGGATGAGGCAGGAGCATCGTTGTAACTCCTCTCCCTTCCCCTTCCACTTCTGGCGCCTCATTCTCTCTTTCCCTCAGTCGACTCGTGTGGACTGCGGACCAGGATTCCCAGACGTACGATAATTATCATACGAGTATGATAACTTGACCCTCTGTACAATAAACTATTATTAATCAAAATACGATAATTTGGTCAGATACATCTGGGAACCCTGCTGTGGAGACTGACGACTCGTGGACTCGTGCTGACTTGCCGAGTCCCGAGTCGCTTAAACTGTCTTCCTCTCATTGGGTCGTAGTGGATTTGATACAGCACTCGGCTGCTGTCACCTCTTTTCGACAAGTGTCACTTTTTGTCGCCAAGGGTTGCGAAGAAATACCATCCTTTAAAGCTCTTTTGTTTACCTCCTGTCAGCAGCTGTCTCCTCCCATCACCCGCTGACGGAAGAAGAGTTTAAATGGAGTTGGAGAAACTCGTTTGGGACGGTCGGCGTTTGTTGCCACACTACACTTGCTGTATCCTCAGTTTGTTGAGAATAGAGGCCACATAGAGAATATATCTTAATTGTCTTAGCGTATTTTGGCGCCCTCTAAATATTGGAGAAGAGAGCTAATGGTTTCTCCAATTAGAGAGCATTTTGTAACTTTTCTTGTCCTTGGACACACAATCTCCCTTTGTGTATGCCTTGGCTTGTCGTCTTAGTCTTTAAAGTCGCGGAGAGCAGAAGGCCGCCTTTTGCTGTACAACGCTTATTGGTCCTTTAACCGTCTTTAGTAGGAGGTTCGATTTCTTTCTCTTTCCTGTGGGGAAATGAACTCGAGACTGAGAGAGATGCTGATGGATTTTCAGTCTAACTTGAGTTACTACCTTTTATCTACATTGTCTTGTCTCTGCAACTTCTTAAGAGAGGTGGAGTCGCCAACCCAGCGGGAGTCTTTAGCGAGGAAACAAGCAACTCATTTCTGATGCCGCAGGGTAATGTCCTCATGCTTATACTCACTCAGTTTGGAAGAAGTGAGAGCACTTTCACTTCCAGTCTGATTATGCAGGTCGGTTTAAGGCGAAAAGGGATTATCTATTGGTAGTCTTATTTTATACCTTTTGGGGATAAGTGCAGAACCAGGTTTTGGTTGTCCTCCAATGGTTTAATCTCCCTCTTATAGCTTGCCTTGCCTTCAGCAGAAATCTCTCATAAGTCTCTTTTAGTAGGAGATTGTATATAGAGGGAATGATGGTCCAAGGGTAATTCTTTAGGAAGACACCCATAAGTAATTAGAGATATTCTTGGACATTAGGAGACTGAATAACAGTAAGTGTCTGTCCATATACTTGTTGGTTTTCTAGCATGGTTTTAGTGCCTTTCCACAGAATGGTCAGACTTGTGGTATACATCCACAGTCATGCAAGTTCCTTCAAGATGTTTTTACAAGAAGGTATTGCTGTTCTGTCCACTTTGGGTTAGTATGCAGTCCTCTATAAGTTATGTCAGGGACTTGTTGCCCATTGGTAGATGGTGTTAACTATAGGAGCAAGACACTTGTACTGAATCAGTGATTCAAGTTAGCCAACTCTGTCAACAGTATTCCAAAGGCCAAGGACCAGTTGCTTCTTCTGGCCCAATTTCTATGCATTATATTGTTAATTCTTTATATCCCCATTCTTATCTAGTGATGTGGGGATGATATTTAATTATGCATGCTTGTCGGTCAAGATGAATAGGCATGTGCTGCTTGAAGAATTTTAGACCTGAAGGAACTTCCTATATGGTAAGGGCTTTTCCTCATTAGGAAACATGGCCTCACAGGATATTTTCAGATAATCATGCTCAATTAATGTACAGTTTCAGCGTAAGAATTATGACTTACAAATAACGTTCATTAAATCTGTAAGTAATCCAGAACCACCTTTGACTCCAGGACTGTAGGAGGGACTCTGTAACCAGGAATCGTCCATTTTGTTCTTAAACTTAAGTCCAAGTTTTGGTCTTTTCCCTCTGTCATGCACTTTCATGCAACATAAAATGGTCATCACTACACCTGGTAAAACTTTTTAGATGTCAGGGCAGTGGAAAGACATCAGGATGCTTAGCAGGTTTATTCCTGGTCAGAAACAAAGTTTTTGTGGGAAGTTTGCTGATTTGAGTGAAAAGAAACAACATATTGGTTTGATTATTCATTCTGTGGAAGGACAGTGTTTTAGCAATTGGGGATTCAGGAAGAACAACTGCCTACAAGGGCCTTTCATCCGTAAGTTTGGCACTTGGTATGGATTAAAGGAACACCCATTTAGCTTCCTAGCAAGTAGATGAACAGGGACATACGAATGATTACTACTACAGTGGGACCTCGACATACGAAAGTCCCAACTTGCAAAAAATTCAAGTTACGAAAGCAAATACAAAGATTTTTTTGCCTCTGCATACGAAAATAATTCAGGTTACGAAAGGTTGTTACTGTAAAGTCCCGAGATTCGCCCGGACCACCGAGAACAATTTCAAAACTCACGTGGGGGGCCGCCCAACTGGAAGTTAGCTCGCCACCATCCTCCCGCTCTCCCATTGGTTCCTGATGCTAGTCACCGCCGTAAGATCCTACTCTCCTATTGGTCAGCATCTCTCCCATCATGCATCTACGTAAAGGCGTCCTTCGGTCACTCCGTAGCAGCATCATTATTGTACGCACGCAGAATTAGTTCGTTCACATATACGATTTCGTTTGTTACGTAAATTCGTGTTAGTGGTTTCGCTTTGTACTTTATTGTGTTGTGTGAGAACTAAATTAGTACATAACTTAATTACGTATAGTCATGGGTCCCAAGAAAGTTGCTGAAGTTCACGGGGACAAAGATGGAGATTATCAAGAAGTATGAGGCTGGCATGCAGTTGAGTGTGATCGCTAAGGAATACGGCCAATATCCGTCGACGAAAGGTACCATCCTTAAGCAGAGGGAAGCCATCAAAACAGCTACACCTTCCATGGGCGTGACTATTTTGTCCAACAAGAGGAACCACGTGCACGATGAGATGGAGAGGCTGCTTCTTGTATGGATAAAAGACAAAGAAATCGCTGGCGATACAATAACCGAGATGGCAATCTGCCACAAGGTCAGCGCTATTTTCAGCAATTTGATTGCCCAGGCTGAAGACGATGGAGGAGAAGGGACATCGACGCCAACCCAAGACTTCAAGGCTTCTCATGGGTGGTTTGAAAAATTCTGGAAACGGACTGGCATCCATTCGATGGTGCGGCATGGGGAGGCTGCCAGCTTGGACACAATAGCGGCCGAAGCCTTTAATAAGACATTCGACGAGATGGCGATCAACGAAGGCTACAGTTCTCAGCAAATCTTCAACTGTGATGAGACTGCCCTTTTTTGGAAAAAAAAAAAAATGCCTCGTCAGACGTACATCAAGGAGGAAGAGAATTAGCTACCTGGGCATAAGACTATGAAAGACAGGCTTACGCTCGCACTTTGTTCTAACGCCAGTAAGGATTGTAAGGTGAAGCCCCTACCTATCATTCGGAGACTCCTTGAGCCTTCAAGCCCCACAAAGTGCTAAAGGAGAAGCTTCCAGTGATGTGGAGGGCTAATGCGAAAGCCTGGGTAACGAGACTTTTGTTCACCGAGTGGGTAAATCTGTGTTTCGGCCCGACAGTGAAGAAATTCTTGGAAGAGAAGTGCCTCCCTCTGAAATGTCTGCTGGTGTTGGACAATGCCTCTGCTCACCCTGCTGGCCTCGAGGAAGATATCCTAGCGGAGTACTCTTTTATCAAGGTTCTTTATCTTCTGCCTAACACCACCCCTCTCCTCCAGCCCATGGACCAGCAAGTGATATCGAACTTCAAGAAGCTGTATACGAAACATCTTTTCAAGAGATGTTTCAACATCACTGATACCACAAACCTCACCTTGCATGAATTTTGGAAGGAGCATTTCGATGTTGTCATATGCATCCGACTCATCGATTAAGCTTGGCAGGAGGTTTCGAGGCGTACCTTTAATTCTTTATGGAGGAAACTCTGGCCTGATGACGTATCCGCCAGAGACTTCGAGGGATTCAACGTGGGTGAAGCTGATGCAGATTCAGAAACAGTTGACGATCCTGAAACTGTTTCGCAACCAGATCTTGACGAGATCGTTGCACTTGGCAAGTCCATGGGGCTGGTCGTCGAGGCGGACGACATCAATGACCTTCTCGAGGAGCACCAAGAGGAGCTTACGATGGATGACCTGAAGGAGTTGGAGGCCATGCAACATAACGTCGTTCTAGAAGAGTTCTCTAGCAGCGGCGAGGAGGATGATGACCCTAGGACAATAGCAGAAATTAAGGATGCTCTAGCTGCTTTTCATAAAGTGCAATCATTTGTAGAAAAAGACACCCCGAAAAGGCTTACACAGGTTGTATGCTTGCCCAGTTCGATGACGTTTGCCTGAGTTATTTCAGGAACATTGTGAAAAGCAGGTAAAAGCAATCTTCCTTGGATAGTTATTTTTTAAAGAGGCCTTTAGTAGGAGTAAGCAAACAGGAAGATCCAAGTGATACAAAAAAAACAAAAGTTGAAAGTGGTGAAGAAATGGAAATTTTGTAAAAATCATAAAGTATAAAAAGTAAAAAAAAATGTAAAAATCAAAAGAAAAAATAAATAATAATAATAATTTTAAGTTTTTTTGTAAAGTTAAGTGTTAACGTTTTCTGTCATTTTTTAATGTGTTTCATAAAGTTTTGTGTTAATGTTTCCAGTCATTTTTAATGTGTTTTGTAAAGTTAAGTGTTCAAGTTTTCTGCCAATTGTCCTCCTCCTCTGTCGCCACTTTTGGAGATCGCCTCACTCAAAAGGTTAAGGTTCCACATTTAACTACATATATACGTACAGTATTTCTTGTACCCTGTACACTAATAAACTTTATTTACAGGTAATCACAGTTATGTTAGGTACTGAATGGTCCAAATTGTTGTATTTCATTGTTTATTGGTCAATTTAGCTTTATTATAAAATTTACTGGGGTGTTTTTGTAGGGCTTGGAACGAATTAGGCAATTTACATTTAAATGTGGTTCAAGATACGAAAAAATCAGGTTACGAAGGCCACTTCGGAACGGATTAACTTCGTATCCTGAGGTACTGCTGTACTTTGTTGGCCCTCAGGCTTGAGCAGTGGATGTTTCTTTAAATTTTGCCTAATTCAGACTCATAGACCTGCCCCTCGTATCTACTCTGAATTCTACTGAGCAATTTCAAGTTCGAGAATTGCTTAGTCTTCTATAGAGCCCTTGTAGCCTCAGAGCAAAATATTTTCAGAATTTCCGGTAGATGTCTCTTTCTTTTGTTGAGAAGAAATCAACTCTACTACACAATTCCATACAGTTCCATTGACGTAGGCATCTTCTTTAACTGCTTGGAGATGTTAGAATGTCCCCTCCCAATAATAAGATTTTAAAGTCATCATAGGATCTGTCCCTAATTTAAAACTACCATGGCCTGGGGTCAGAAGCAGTGGTCTGTGTGTTGCTGAGGGTACCATTCTGGAGGAATTTTCAGCACCTGGAACTTTGTAGACGTCAATGTTTTCTGTTTAGAGGAGATAAGACTTTACGCTGTCTACTTCCAAAGTCATTGTTCCATACGTACTTTCCTCAGTATTGCATCAAGTACTTTTAGATCTTGCTGAGGACCAGCACTGTAAGGTGTTGAGATTGAAGCCCCTTCATCTCTATATCAGTCTCTCTCTGGAGTTTAGATGCGGGTCTAAACTTTATCTGAATTTAAGCCTGGAAGAGGCAAAGTTAACCTTTTGTTGTGATTTTTAGAAACTTATAACGCCTTTGCCAAAGGTTAAACTTGAAGGCAAAGTTAACTTTTATTTTATGGTTTTAGAAAACCTAGAATGTATTTGTGAAGGTTGAGCCTGGAAGAGGCAAAATTAACTTTTTGTGTTGTGATTTTTAGAAACTTTGTCAAGGAACACAAGGTCCTCTGTGACATAATGGATAGGCTAGTGCATGAAAACTAGCTCCATATCTTCTACCTTTATTGAAGTTAATCAATCATAATGTGAGCAGCAGTTGCAACTTCATTTAGTGTCAAGTCAATTTGTCGCTCCAGAATAGGAATGATGCGTCAGTAGAAGTACAATTAAGTTTTTGCCCGATCACTACCTTAAGGGGGGCTTCCTCTTTGATTTTTGATGAATATTTTTGAAATTTTCAAAATCTGGTTAAATGGCCGTAAGACATGAGCAACACCTCTGTTATCACATGGCAAAAGCATTTTTTCAAAATATTAAAATTAATGGGGTTTTGGCCCCGCCCCCTTCACACTGTGACGTAGGGCTGACGTTTGGCTCCTAATGACTATTGTCATTTTGTCCTTTATCTGCCCAATTTATTAATTATTTTGATTTTTATTTCGCCTAATCTCTTACATCTGGCACCAACAATGGGTGATTCGTTGGTGAATGGTGTTCTGAGCGGGTAGCACCGTAGGGGGGTCCGAAGCATGCCCAGCAGGGAGCCGGAGTCAGTGTGTCCCAGAGTTGCATAAGGGGAGGTATGCTGCTCTTTACTCCGAGCATTTTTTCGCTATTTACCGTGTTTTTTTCTTGTTTTCTTACATCAAGTAACTCTAAATACAATTTATATACGTTTATGTATATACTAGAGTGAAAGTGAGACAATATGTCGAAACGGAATCGTGCAACTATGGCCAGTTTAACAAATTTTGCTAAAAAGAGACATAGGGTGGAAGTTGGACTGTTTTTTTTGTTGATGTGGCAGCGTCGCATTGCCACCACCATTGTTGGCTGATGTATCCAGCGCTGTCCACCATCATCACCACCAACAACAACACGAAGCTCTTTTTTGGCTGCTGAGAGCCCTGCCCTCATTGCCTCTATGTCGTCTGGTGCGCAATCATCTGAGGTTTTTTCACCTTCACAGTTACGCTCTCAGTTAATGAAAGTAATAAAAGACGATGAAACGGGAGTATATGATGACAAATTATTATTTGCTTGGTTTCAAACCAAGCAACAAAGAGTCAGGTGGTACTTGATCATAGCCTCGCCTTGAGCAAATAATACCCCTTTTTAGGGGGAGGGGGACTTGGTGCCGGAAACCAAGCAAAAAAAACACTAAGAACTATTAGAAAGAAGGAAAGGCATTCTGAACTAAGCGCTAGTGAGTATTTAACATTTGTTTGTATCATGGTTTTGCTCATAGATCAGTTTTTTCCACGAGTGGCAAAAAAAAAACACTTCTTGACCTTTACGGCCATTTTTCTCAGTTTTCACTTTTTTCCACTTCAAACGCTAACTATTTTTTTATTTGTAGGCCAATTTTAAAGTTAAATATACCATTGGAAAGAGGAAAGAAAGGCGAATATTTTGTTGGGGCTAGATTTTTTCTTAGGTTGACGAGGAACTCATGATAACCAAATCAACAAAATTTTGGGGGGAAAATTCCCCCTCGCCCCCCATCCAAAAAAAGCAAAAATTGGAAAAACTGTTCCCAACATTTTTTTTCTACTATGATATACTTTCTGTGTATAAAGCCGCATTGCAATAGCTTAGCGCTAAAAATGAAGGAAGAGTTACATTTTTAATTTTTTTGATTTGATTTTTTCTTATTTTTTCAATAAAAACCAAAATAATCATTCAATCACTCTGAAATTTTTTTTGGAACATCACCTTATATATATGTATAACATATAATAATTTCATAAAAATCGGAGCATTATTTCTATATAGGCGGACGCCCCCCTTAAAGAGTCCCCAAACTCTTGAAGTAAGAGGGCTGCCAGTGTCTTGTAATCTGACAAACCCGGAGCCGAGTGGTCTTCAGAGTCCGAAACCTCTTCCAAATCCAATTCCGAAGAGGATTGTTTATTTTCAATAGGAGACGGGTCTCTTGCAACATCTACCCACTCTCGCAAGAACGACGACCGCCTGTGCGATAACTTGCGTCCCTACGAGAGATAGGTTGATCCTGCAAAACGACCTTATCCTTCTCCTGGCAAGAGCGATGGCCGCCTGTGCGACACCTTTCTCTTCTGTCAGACGAAGGATGTCCTCTCCTATCGCTTTCTCCGGAACCACCTATGTCTTGACAAGGGCTACGGCCGCCTGTGCGACACCTAGAGTCCCTGTCAGGTAAAGGTTTATCCTTCTGAAAGCTAAACAAATCCTCTTGGCTTAATTGTCTTTTGGAAGAAGTCTGTCTCTTGTTTGTCACTTGTGGCTCATTGCGCCGCGTTGGCGCTCGTGATTCCTTGCGGCAAGCTGGCCGGGAGCCTTCTGGCGCGCATTTCGGCAGGGTGGCGCTTCTGGCGCATTGCGCCAGGCTGACGCTTCTGGCGCATTGCGCCAGGCTGGCGCTTCTGGTGCATCTGGTGCTTCTAGCGCATATGGCGCATCTGGCTCTTCTGACTCGTATGGAGTCTCTAGCGCATCTGGCGCATTGTGCCAGGTTGGCGCTTTTGGCGCATTCTTCATACTCCTCTGAGTATAAGCCGAAACTTTCGTTTCTTCTGGGAGTCTCCTTAGTAAAAACTCCTACTAAGGCCGAAAGTTGCTCCTGCACATTTAGGAGAATTTTCGCAGCAGCACTCTCTTTCTCCTTCCCTGATTCAGGTGAGGGAGGTCTAGAAGCGGAAGGAGACTCCGATTTCCGTTTAGGAACCAATCTCCTTTTCTTCTTCTCACAAGGCGATAGATCGGAGAAAAGCTCAGGGCTTGAATCCAAAGTTGGAGCCTTCCAACTCCTCTTTAAGGGGCGTGACAGTTCATCAGAACTCCAGCCCCTTACATTAGTTGAAGAATCTGATGAAGAAAAACACTTTTTTAGGATGCTTTTTCGATAGCGATCCTTGGCAGTTCGGGTCGTCACAGAATCTGCCGAGGGGACGCCTGATCGGTGGGGATTCTCCATAACCTCCGTAAGGCTTTTGACATTCCTTCTCCTCTGGGCCTGTGAGCTTGGAAGAGGTCTAGGCCTGGGAGCGAGATGAAGCCGATCAGACGCACCCTCCACTGCACTAGGGACACTTAAATCACTATCACTGTGCTTACCTTTCAACGTCAGCATTTGACGTTCCATCCTTTGTAGTGCAGCTTTAAGATCTGCAATTTCCGTTGCCGGATTTGCAGTCTTAGTACTAGAGGAAGAAGATACAGGTTTAGGGTTAGGTGTTAATTTAATAGGCTCGTTAGAGCGAGACCTACTTACGCTTCTGGAGGAAGCCTTCCTAGCCCTATCCATATCTAATTTCCTTAAATAGGAATTTAAATTCTTCCATTCTTCCTCATTCAAACCTACACATTCATCACAGGTGTTAGATATAGAACATTCATTCATTCTACAACCCTTACAAACTGTGTGAGGATCTACCGAAGCTTTCGGTAGCCTCACCATGCATCCCTCATTTACACACTGTCTTCTAACCGTAAAGCTAGAATCCGACATTATGAGAAATATCCAAAACCAAGTCCAAATAACAGTCCACGAAAGAGTATGCCAAACCAAAGATCCAATACGTCACCAAAATAACCGGCTTAGAAGATCAATAGCGATGAAAAAACACGAAAATCAAATCAGGAGTAACAACAACAATGTTGCTGTCACGGCCGATAGAGAAAATCTGTCTTAGAAAACGGGAATGATTCCTATTCCCGCCACCAGCGGCGGGGCGGTAGATCACCTGACCTATCTGTAGAGTGTGCCGCGAAATTCGAATTTCTATCGGGGACGACGGAGTCTATAGCCAAGTATATATCTGACAGGTAAGTTGAATGCATAAAATTTAATTTTACAAAATAAAATGAAATTATTTAGCAAAAAAAACATATAAGTTGGTAAAATTTCAGATTGTCTTGTAAAAGAGGGCCCACAAGGGGTTGTAAATAGTTATTTTCAACTTCTCGTGGAAGGTAGGAAAAATTTAAAAAATTTTTTTTTTTGCCATGTACATTTGCATACCTTCCTCTTTCCATTATGTTTTTTTCGTGAATTGGCGGACCTCAAAGTTTACCCAGCCTGAGGAGATGCATATTGATACATATAATTACCCGTCCAGTAAGGCTTAATTATCTTTTATCATGTAATCTCACATATATAGAATGTGTTATTGTCTATACTTTGCATATTCCACGTACATGACCTTGAGCTGAGATAAAATTGATTATTATTATTTCATTTGGCCATCCCCAACAAAATACATAACAGTATATACAATAATCTACATTATTCTGAGTGGATCTTTCTTGTTTGTCAGTAGGGGTTGGTAGGGAATTGGGAGGGTAGGGGGAGAAATGATATGACCACTCCTGCAAACCTGTTTGTCTACCCTTGCTGGGGGTGGGTTGGGTAGGGGATTGGGAAGGTATGGGACATTGTGATGGGCTGCGCCAGGTTCCAGCACAGAGTAATGCATACCATCAAGCTTGTTAGTGAAGCCTCACAACAGTGACTCCAATTTAACAGCAGAAAAACATGACTGTCTCTTCTCCAGGTCAAAGCACTAAATACCAGGTCAAAAGCACTAAATAAAACAACACATTAACCGTTTTTTAAATACAAAGACATTTGGATATTCTTATAGAATCTTCATATTTAGAACACATTAACCGTTTTTTAAATACAAAGACATTTGGATATTCTTAAAGAATCTTCATAAGATGACAACATAAAATTGCAAACTTACTTTTTTTCACCTTCATCTTGGCTATCTCTTGATATGTTTGTACCAAGAATCTTTTCAACGAGGGCCCCAATTTCCTTTAGTTCAGCTGAATTAGAGGAATCTCTTCTAAAAGATGCATATTCTTTGTCATGAAGCATGGTGTCTACAGCAAGTTTAACATCATTCAGTTTGAACACATGAGAGTACAAGATGTCATACACCAAAGCTAAAAAAAGAGGGGATTTATTAATCTTTTATAATAAAAATTAATTAGTATATACGTGCACAATTCATTACTTGACTGAAATAACCTGAAAATATAATCACCCTTGTACATGAACTTTAGTTAATATGGCAGAAATAAGGGTTAAAAACTTGAGTACATAAAAATCAACAATGACAATTAACCTACATTGCAATTACAGACAAAAATTGTCTAAATTACAAATATCTCAGTATCAGACACTAACAAAATAGAAAAAAATAAAAAAAAGGCAAATTTTCCAAGACAATTTGTATTTTGCATAGCTACAAACATGAGGTCTTAACAAAAGGATAATTTTCTAGTGCCTAGCTGGATCTGGTCAAACAATCGGAGATTGAAAAGTAAGGAATCTGAGAGATCAGGCAATGTGTGCATATATCGGATGAAAAGGAGGGAGTCACAGGCACACAATCTTTACCATCATGGGGTGTGACTGAGGGAGAAGACGAAGCATCTGGGCGAGGTGAAGAAAACCCTTCCCACGAAAGAGTCGAAACTCTATGATGCTCCCTCTTACTATAAAATAACTTCCACTGCGATTTAGGCCACGCACAACATTCCGGGCAGGGATTTGTTATAGTACCAAAATTAGCACGACACCTACTGCATGAGGAATAGGGGTCCATAGCCAAAGAAGCCAGGAAACCTTGATTCCCCTGGCACATATGTTGGCGAGGCCGAGAAGACACAGAAGAAGCCATAATAACACACACACAGACAAGCAAAAGAGCAAAAACAGGCAAAACAACAGGTTGGACAGAGAATAAGCAACCGCGTCGCTCACCCAGGTGGTTAAGAAAAAGACTAAACGTCATACCGTGGTTGCGCGGTCTTTGACCACCTCTCTCTCTCTCTCTCTCTCTCTCTCTCTCTCTTCAAATCTACTTTACAAGTCGAAGTACATCATGAGATAGGAGCTTTCTGAAGAGATTTAAGTAGAGGAGAGATAGTCGTAGAATGCAATAGAGTTCACAATTTGATCTTAGGAAGGAAACAGTATTGTACAAACGAACACACATCCTTGACTTTTAGGGTCATGAGAACGAATACTGACTCTTATGTTTGATCTACTTTTCTTATGGGAGTTCGGGCTGTCATGCTGATCCACGGAACTGATCCATGTTTGTTTGTATTGAATATGATGAATTGGCATTTGCACACATCCTGAATGGACTAGGTAATTTTGAGTTTTTTTTCCTCATTGACCTATTATGCAGAGCATAGTGATGTTTTTATAATGGAATGGGTTGCATTTCCATTTTTATGTGTAATACTATTACATATTGCTTGGCCACTATGCAATAAAAATACATATGAGGTCCATTCACAATGTAGTCGCAACATAATGTGGGCAAATGGTTAATCTAAGATCAAAGATATTCTAAGATAATACACATGACAAAATGTATACTAAAAGTAATAATTGTTGTAAAATGTACACAAAGAATAATACTTGTGCTAAAAATGTATCAAAGATAATACTTGTGCTGTAGCAATAAAGAAAATACACAGTTCCAAACCATGAAGCAACTTGCAAATTTATCAATTCATTAGAAATACTAATGTATTTCTAGTAGTTGTACATGACACGCAATACGTGTAAGTATGCATGGCAATACATGTGTAAGTATAAATACATGGTTATATATATATATAAGTACCATAATTAAAGGTACCCTTCTGAGAAATGAAAGATAGACCTACATAGGTATGGTTAAATATAAGATTACTCACATGTGTGGTTTCAGGAATATACCGACGCACAGCAAGAGTTTGTTTTTGATTCACAGAAATTATTTTTAAAGGTAATAGCAAGTGGAATACCTTATGAATAAGCCAAACTACATTACATGCCAGCCAAATACTAACACTTTCCAACAATGCTCAAGTACAAAACAAGTCAACAGACCCTGTAAATTGATCAATTTTACATAACCCTAATATCCCAGGGTTCCAAAGACCAAGGTAACCTGTCTTGGTCGGTTCTGATGTTCCTTGACTGTTCCTTTCTCATTTTCTTAATCCTGTACCAAGCAAATACATTCGTGACGATTATTATCACTTAACATAAACGTAAAAGCAGCTAGCAGTGAATAGTAGCGGGTGGCTTCTTCAAACGCGAAAACAGGATGGATGGGATCCATAGTATCCAGATCTTCGATAGTTTTAGCAACGGAGGGATTGTAAGGAAGGGGAAGTGCTGCAATGTGGGTGGTTCCCCAGGTGTAATTAGAGAAATATGTTTCCCCCCGGATGACAGAGTTTGTTCCATGGACGGTGTAGTTGGACGTTGTGCCTATGCAGCCGTCAGCCACGATGAAGAGATGAAATGCCGCAGCTGAACTGTCTGGGCAGACGACGACGAACTTCTCTGATGAAAATCTTAGCCAGCTTCCATTGTTCAGCCTGTGAGCAAACTTAGACTTGTCATATGTGTACAAATAATTCAAGCAGTGTTCTTGTGTATGGGACAAAGTTCCACTGAGTGCTAGGTCTAACTTGCACGAACTCTCGGAAATATTCCAGAATTCAAAGGAGTCAGCTGTGCAAACCTTCTTATCCATGGCTGTGTGACAATTAATGAACGATTTCAGGTCTCTTGACGACTGTAAAAGTTTCCTTGTTAGGGAAAATTAATATGTAACCGGACAGATTGGAAATAACTGGTAATGAGCTATTTGACATGTAAGTGGGAAAAGGAGAAATTTTATAGGATTCCCACTCGTTGGAAGGATCAAAAGGGATATCGATCATGATTTTACTTTGCTCTACGCTCACTGAGATTAAACTATAATAGAATTCAATCTTATGTGATTTGATCAACAGCGTAACCAACTCAAGCACGAGCATTCTCTATAATTCTTGTTAAATCTTTAATAGGTAATAAGCGCGGTGACAGAACACCTTTAGTAGCAATTGTGATAGCTTCAATGTAATCTTTGGATTTTTCAATTAATAAATAAGAAGCTTTATTGTATATATGATCAATCTTCGTATTATAGTATGATAATGTTGTGAGCAAAGACTGAATGTCCTGAAAGTGGTTTAAGTTAACTGAATGTTCATTTACCACTGTAATAAGTTCCTCAATTGATTTAATTTGTTTATTGAGTTCAGAAAGAATTAATTCTTGTTCATGCTGTAATCCTTCTACTTTCTTATTCTGATCGTTAATTTTAAGACAATTGCAGATACCAAAACCTAACCCTGTAGCAGAACCAAACAAATTAAGTGCGGCAAAGATGATCGGGTTACGTCTTTCAACAGTGGTATGCGGCACTGACCACATAAGGAGATCACGACACGAACTAAACATTCCGTGTCAGCAGTCTTATTCTGCAATTCAAATGACATTAACTCAGCAATACCCAAGGTATGAGAGAGTGCCTGTTCGTTGCTTGGAGGGTAGTGGGTTTTGTGCAGTTGCGTTAAGAATTCAGCGAAAAGTCAGTTCAGATTTCAATTGATTACGTCATTCTCTTGTGAGAAAACAGCCTCCATGTCTACTTCTAACATGATGTTGTTGTATGTAACAAAAAGATCTTCATTTCTCTCAATGATTGGGCCATGATTAAAGCATAATAAGGAACTCTTAGGATTAATTCCACACGAGATAAATACTTGAACAACCAGTACTATATACAACATTACTTTGGGTGCAAAATTGTTGGTTCAGAGATTCTTCTGGAACAAAAGCATTTTTTTGTGTGCTTCAGAAGATATTTACTAACATTGCATTGACTAGCTTCAAAACTATTTAACCTCTTTAATCTCCCAAGGAATGTTAAACCATTTCTGTTTACCTGCTGGTCACAATCTTTATAATTCATGTCTGACAACATTTTTTTTGTCTTCCAAAGATGTATTAACTGTAGGTACCACACATTTTCTAAAACATTATGAACAAACACACAAACACATACAGTGTGCAAATGTAATAATACTTAAAGACTCAAATATGAGAGAGAGAGAGAGAGAGAGAGAGAGAGAGAGAGAGAGAGAGAGAGAGAGAGAGAGAGAGAGAGAGAGAGATATTTAGGACTTGGGAGATGTATGATTATTTTATTATTTAGGGATTTTTGGTTAATCTAGGGATTCCTTACTAAATCTGGGGATTTAGTAAGGAAAATAATCCGAGTGGCAATATGTATAGGCAAATGACTCAGCTCAGCTGTTAGCACACCAAACTACCAACCTTATGAAACGACGTTCTTCTCTCCACAAAATGTTTTTGGTTTTCAGAGCTTTTCAGTTTTTAGAAATTTGGACAAAGGATTGTGTACCTGTACTAGTATAGTCTAGTACAGTGTTGTCCAAACTGGGGTCCGCGAACCCCTGGGGGTACGCAACATAGATTATGAGGGTACGTGAACAAACAAGCAACACACACACACACACACAACAGAAACATCCCATCAGTGAACATCAGCCTCACATCTCACATTAAGTTGTGAAAGTAATTTTCAAGCATTTTATTAAATCATCATTTTTTATTTGTGTAATAAATTTGAATTTATTGACCAACACTCCTATAATGCAGTCTTTTCATAATTAATATACTATTTGCTTGATTATCCTAAATAAAACTGAGTTTGGCCAGCCATGGTGGGCAAGGAGGGGGTACGTAACAGTAGGAGAAGGTAAGAAAGGGTACAATAGGCAAAAATGTTTGGACAACACTGGTCTAGTATATTATGATTTACTGATATAGGAATGAATTATTATAATATATAATTTTATAATATGAACTACAGTGTTCCCCCCGTATTCGCGGGGGATGTGTGCCAGACACCCCCGTGAATAGTTAAAACCCGCGAATAGTTAGAACCACCACTAAAAATGCTTATAACTGCCTATCTTGAAAGTTCAGATACCAAATGTATACCTTTAATAACATCCTACTTCAAATATACCTAAAATTATTAACCTATTACTGCATTAATCTTTGAGGTTATATTATCAATATCATTTCAAAGTCATCTTAAACATTTTACCATTAAAAATATATACCTACAGCAAATAACAGAGAGAGAGAGAGAGAGAGAGAGAGAGAGAGAGAGAGAGAGAGAGAGAGAGAGAGAGAGAGAGAATGATCTTTTTACACCACGGGTTCTAAGTTCAGAATGTCCACATTTCTCTTGTATAGGCGGGACATAAAGGCCTGACGGGCTCAAATTGTTTTGGACCCGAACTTCAGCTAGGATTACAATCATAAATAACATCTATAATTACATGATTTAAGATAATAAGAGTCTTTTAAAGCAAAAGATATTATTATTGATCTTCCCATCAAAAACTTCTTTCAGTTTTTCTCTGAAGATTGAAAAAGAAACCCATAAAATCACTTTGTAACTTGTTTACTTCTAAGTATTTACATTTAGCTTTACTCCACACTCGAGTACTTTCAGGCCCTGTCTGTGGCCCATTCTCAAGAGATGTTTGGGATGCTATGTTTTGTGTTTATTTCTTTAAGTGATTTTTTCTGCATCTATCCATTTTTCTTACTGAAGTGATTATTTGTGCATTTGCCCATTTTTCTTATTGAAGTGCTTTTTTTTTTATTTGTGTGATTGATGCTTTCTTTTGGCAATTTTGGTATTTTTCACATTTTTCTGTTTTCATTTGCATTCACATTCATTAATTAAATGTTGCATATTTAATTGAATTTAACACTTGTGAATTAATTTGCATTTACAGGCAGTCACCGGCTTCAAGTTCCACGGTTACGCTTTTCAATTATATTTATCAGAAATTACTTCCAGGTTTACAACACGTTCCAGGGTTACGACGCTTAAAACGCTGATCTAGTAGAAGAAATATGGCTCCAAAAATGCTAAATAATCAATATTTATAGGCTTTTTTTTGATGAAAAATGCAATAAGAATGCAGTTTACATAGTTTTTAATGCACCCAAAGCATTAAAAATAAGGTTTTCTTAGGATTTTTCAAGATGTTCCAGCTTCCCACAATTTTCGGCTTACAACGCGTCTCAAGAACGGAACCCGTTGTAACACGCGGACTGCCTGTACTTAGAATTCTTTTCAAGTTTTAGTGTTGTTTAGCACTTGTGAATTAATTTCCAAATTTTAGTTATTACCTAACACTTAGAAATTCAATTGGATAATTTAATTCCTTGATTAACCCTTAAACGCCTAGCCGGTATTCCAGAAATTGTCACCCGTATGCCGGGGGTTCAGGAGTGCCGAAGTGAAAGAAAGGTTTTATTCAAAAAATCACAGCACGCTTAGTTTTCAAGATTAAGAGTTTATTTTTGGCTCCTTATTTTTTCATTGCCTGAAGTTTAGTATGCAACCATCAGAAATTAAAAAAAAAATATCATTATCATATATAAATATTGGAATATGACAGCGCAAAAAAAAACAAAAAAAAAATTTAATATAAAATTGTATACAAATCGCGCTGTGAGCAAAACGGTTAAAGCTAATGTGTTAATTTTTTTCGTTGTATTGTACACTAAAGTGCAATCATTTTGGTATAAAACAAAATGTAAAACAATTAAACCAACACAGAGAAAATATTATAAAATATTACTATTACTAGACTGTAAGAGTTTTAGCTTACAATTGCGTTTTTTTACCATTTCAGTCGAGTAAAAGTTGACCGAAGTGTAGAATTTTTTCAATTTATAGTGATTTATATGTGAATATTTCAAAAATGATAAAAGCTACAACCATGAGTTATTTTTTGTTGTATTCTATATGGAATTGCGCACATTTTTATATAAAAAAACTCTATGTAATGGCTAATATAAAACGGTGCAAATATTACGACAATGTGACTCAAGCATTTCGGAGATTTGCGGCGGAGATTCCACGCGTGGAGGGAAGGAAAAAGTTTTTTTTTTTCAAAATTTCACCATAAATCAAAATATTGAGCTAGAGACTTCCCGTTTGTTGCAAAATGAAGGTAAATGATTAAATATTACTAGATTGTAAGAGTTTTTACTTACAATTGCATTTTTTGACCATTTCGGTCGAGTCAAGTTGACTGAATGTTGAATTTTTTCTATTTATTGTGATTTATATGCACATTTTTCAAAAATGATAACAGCTAAAACCACGAGTTATTTTTTTTTTGTATTCCACATGAAATTGCGCACATTTTCATATATAAAAATCTATGTAATGGCTAACATAAAATGGTTCAAATATTAAGACAAAGTGACTCAAACATTTCGGAGATTTGCGGCAGAGATACAGTGGGGCCTCGTTATCCACGGGGATAGGGCCCAGAACCCCCCCGTGATAAGTAAATACCGTGTTATCCTGATACCCCCCTCAAAAATTGCTTAAAACTGCCTACTTTAATAGTTAACCCACCCAAGACCACTATTCCAATGTTTATAACTGCCTACTTTAGTTCAAACACAAATATGTTTTCAACTATCACCTAAACTAAATTCAAGACAGTTTTAAAGTTATTGTACAAAATTAGCCTTAAAAAATAAATAGTATATGTACTACTGTACATATGTAGCCTACTAGCCTAGGGATTACAGCTAGAAGCCTACATACGCATGGTGGCCTCTATTTTTTTTTACAAGAAAGAGAGGATGAGTGGTAAGAGAACTATCAAAATATGTAAATCATATGGGTACTCACCACAATCTATGTTGATAAAAGATGGCGACGATTTTGCAGTGCAATCCAGTAATATAATAACGATAATGCTACCAACAGTATGCAGCGAAACATCTCTTCCCTTCGTCACAACACGTTAATACTAGTATATTCACGTAAAAATCTTCATCTGACCTTTCAGGCGTCTTTCCCATAAGAGTAAAAGAATCAGGGCTTTTGGATGCCACATATTAACTCGTTTATATGGGTACAATTTAAAGAACGCGCGCACACCACATCTCATAACAACAACAACAAACGTTTGTAGGCCAGTGTTGCCAACTGGGAATGGCAATTTCTTGCTAGATTTTGTTCCATAAAAGGCTAAAAAAAATCACATACCGTATATACTCGAATAACGTGCAATCTCCCATATCGTGCAACCCCCTAATTTTCACCAATAAACAGTGGTTTTGTGTTTTGTCATGTATCTCATGTATCATGCAAGTTTCATAAGGTTGGTGGTTTAGCCTGCTAATGGCCGAGTCATTCAGATGTGTGCTGATGCTAGTCAATTTACGGTAATTTTTTCTTATTAATCTCGAGAATTGAATAGAAAAAATCTCAAGATTAAAAAAAAATCCAAGATAATAAAATAATTTGTAAAAATAAACACGCATTGGAGTCCTTAATCATTCTCTCTTCTCTCTCTCTCTCTCTGTCCTCTCTCTGTCTCATCTCTCTCTCTCTCTCTCTCTCTCTCTCTCTTCAGGAATAAATACGTACGTACTGTAATTTGCAGTAAATGTGTAGACATTGTGTGCGTGTTTAAAAAATGTGCAGTACACACACATTCCGATGTTTCGGTTTTTGGAATTTTTCAGATTTCGGAAATGTGAGGTCAGATGCATAATCAAACAAAACACCACTACTGCAGCAAAAACATTTTTGTTTTTTCCCTTTATGTTTTTCATTATTGTTATTTATTAATTACAGTTTTATTTAAATAAATATTAATATAATACTGTTAAATGAATGTGAGATAATTAAGATCACCTATAATAAATAGTGGGACAATTAATACCATATGTTCACTAATAGGTATTATTTTCAAACAAACATTCCGTAAAACACAAAAAATATATGTACATAACAACTCAAAATATAATAATGTTTTGCAGTTCAACTTGTGAATTTTAACAATAAGTATGACTATGTGTATATATTTTACCATATCGATCTTGAAGTTGAAGAGTCGTAAAATTCTGAGGATGGTCCGGGAAAAGGATTGTACTTTGTGATTACGTATCGCTACAACACCATGTGGTATTTTCATAGCACTATATTGATGACGCATCGCTACGACACACTGGTGTTTTTCATACCACTATACGTTAAAAAAAGTTAAAAACCATGACATAGAATCGACTTTGCGACTTCGTTCACTTTGATATTTTTAACGATACAATAACTATCATTTGTACTACTAAAACCATCTTCACATAAGTAATTTTTCGTAAGATATGTGTTGTTGCAAAAGCTAGCTTATACATAAAAGGCTTTTATTTTAATTTAATTTTAAGTCATCTTAGATATACATATGCACCCAAACTCATTGTGGGGAAAAAATTTACTACTGTTTCCTCGGATATTGAAATACTTTAGCATCATTCAAACACTAATAATATAATGCATAAATACTAGGCTATACATATTTACATCGTATACAAATACTACATACAGTTATATGACACATACTTTTATATACAAGTTAATCATATTGAGTAGTGATCAGACGACAGCTGTGCACTGAACTACGTACGTACCTACTTGGAAGATAAAACGAACAAAAATTTTGTTGTTGTAGTCGCCGGGATAGATTAACATTTTTCCAGAGATTAAAAAGCTGAATTTGTTTTGAAGGTATGTCAACCGCGATATTATATTATTGTTTTCACGAAGGAATAATTATATAAAGAAAATTATTGAGTAATTTTTGCCGTCAGCAGTCAGAAAATCACGAACATGGTAACGTTCAAACCTAGTGCCATCCATGGCGTATGTCTATAAATAGAACAGAAGCAGAGGGCAGTCATTGGATAACAGATCTCCATGGCTACCAACCAACCAATCAGGTGTTAGTTATACTACTCTGTAATTTCTTAGAATGAACGTTTACACACACGAAGCTAACGATGATGTATGTGTTTTGCATACAGTACGTAGTTTTTAGTTTTTATTATTAGTGTAAGTATTTTACTGATTTCATGAAGAATAGAATGATTCCTTCTCATTACTTTGAATGCAAAATGGCTTGAAGATTCTTCCGCAAAAAGAAGAGAAAAAAAAAATTCCTTAGAAGATGATACCTATTTACTAACGCGGTTGACATACCTCAAAACAAAACAAAATTCAGCTCTTTAATCTCTGGAAAAATGTTAATCTATCCCGGCGACTAACAACAAAACAAAATTTTTGTTTGTTTGTTTTATCTTCCAAGTAGTACGTACGTAGTCCAGTGCACAGCTGTCGTCTGATCACTACTCATATGATTAATTTTGTATAAAAAGTATGTGTATATAATTGTATGTAGTATTTGTATACGATGTAAACATATGTATAGCCTAGTATTTATGCATTATATTATTAAAGTGTTTGAATGATGCTAAAGTATTTCAATATCCGAGGAAACAGTAGTAAATTTTCCCACAATGATTTGGGTACATATGTATATCTAAGATGACTTAAATTATAAAAGCCTTTTATGTATAGCTAGCTTTTGTAACAAGACATATCTCACGAAAAATTACTTATGTGAAGATGGTTTTAGTAGTACAAATGATAGTTATTGTATCGTTAAAAATATCAAAGTGAACGAAGTCGCAAAGTCGATTTCTTATGTCATGTTTTTCCTAAACGCGTTGACTTAAAGGAGAACGTTATTTTTGGTTTTTTTTGGTTTTTTTATCACTGGCACAAACCATAACAATGCAGTGTATGTATGATAATTCTAAACTATTATTCACTACCAAAATAACGATGATATTTTGTATTGAAAATTAATGTTACGTATATTCCAAACATTATTACTACGTAGCATGAATAGTACTATAAAAATTTCGAAAGAAATAATCTTGCTGTGAACGCTACCATAATTTGATTTTCATATACGTACGTAACATTTTGTCAGCTGGCTGGCCTCGCATAGATAAAATTTGATTTCACTGATATGGAATTACTCCACGAATAGCCTTTTATTATGAAGATATGACGATAAATATAAGGTAAAAAATGCTTTTATGTATTTCGTTTACGCTTCGTCGCCAATAACAAACAGCAATACTTACGATAATCTATGGACAAATAGCGTTTGTATGACTTCATTGTTCAGGGCCTCGCATAGATAAAAGTGATTTCACTGATATGGAATTTACTCCACGAATAGCCTTTTTATTATGAAGATATGACGATAATATATAAGGTAAAAAAATGCTTTTATGTATTTCGTTTACGCTTCGTCGCCAATAACAAACAGCAATACTTACGATAATCTATGACAAATAGCGTTTGTATGACTTCATTGTTCAGAGAAGTTATATACGAAGATACTGTTCCAAAAAAATAATGAAGTTTCGAATTAATTTTAGCCATTAATGTTATTACTACTGTAATATCACTACCACTACTTATTAAAATTCTAAAAGTTTATCAAAACAAAAAATGTCGCTTTGAACGCAACCGTATACATAAACCATTTTTCGTACGTAAAGGTATATGCTTACATTTTGTGGCTGGCCACTCCGACGATAAGTTGAGTGCAATGATGTGGAATTATTCTTCGAATAGGCTATTTATTATGAAGATATGACTATAATATATATGGTAAGATAGTTTTATTACCTTATGTCAGTTAATATCATAATGTGAATGTTTGTGTATGTTGGTGGTTATGGCACTGCAACTACGCTTAGCCTACCAATGAACGTCGTACATAACCTTGAATAGGCTATTTATTTCGAAGATAGGACAATATATATTAGGTGAGAATGGTTTTTATTAAATTTATTGTCAGTTAATATCATTATATGAGTCTTTAAAATGAATGTTGGTAGTTATCGGACCACGGCCGAGGGTTAGCCTACCGAAAAACATCCATACGCAACACAAACAAAACCCGTGATGCAGCGATTCCATACCGATGATGTAACATGAGAAACGGCAAGAAAAAAACCCGTTTTGATTTAACTGGATCCGTGAATACTGATCCGTGAATAAGCGATGCCCCCACTGTACCGCGCGAGGAGAAAAAGGAAAAGGAAAAAATGTTTTTTTTAAAAATTCACTATAAATCAAAAATATTGTACTAGAGACTTCCCGTTTGTTGCAAAATGATGGTAAATGGGGGGTTCTGGTACGCATTCCCCGCGAATACGGGGACCACTGTATATATAATTATATATATATATATATACTATATATATTATATATATATATATCTATTAATATATATATATATATAGATATATATATATATATATATATATATATATATATATAAGACAGCCCGGGGTTCCCCACCAAGGTTACGACGGGGGGTTGGGGGTTCCGTTCTTGAGACGCGTCGTAAGCCGGAACATGGCGTCAAAAATCCTAAGAAAACCTTACTTTTAATGCTTTGGGTGCATTGAAAACTATGTAAACTGCATTCTTATGGCATTTTTCATCAAAAAAACCTTCAAATATTGATTATTTTGCATTTTTGGTGTCATATTTCATCTGCCAGATGAGCGTTGTAGGTGTCATAACCCTGGAAATAATGTCTGATGAATATAATTGAAAAGCATCGTAACCTCGGAAAGTCGTAAGCCGAGACCGTCGTAACCCGGGGACTGCCTGTATATATATACAGTAGTACCTCAGGATACAAAAATTAATCCTTTCCGAGGTGGCCTTCGTAACCTGATTTTTTTGTATCTTAAACCACATTTTACATGTAAATTGCCTAATTCGTTCCAAGCCCTACAAAAACACCCCAGTAAATTATTTCCAGGCTTACAACACATGTTCTAGGGTTACGACACCGATCCGACGGAAGAAATATGACTCCAAAAAGGCAAAATACTGTACATACTTGAGTAATATTCAACTGCATGTAATGTTCAACCCCATTTTTACTGCATAGTATATTAGGACTTTAGCATATGTCCCTTAGCAATAGCCTAGCCTATGTTAGCAGTTGCTACTGTAGCCTAGTCTATGATTCTGACATCTAAACCTAAGAAGCTAAAAGCTTAGAATATGCCAATAAAAATGACATTGTTAAGATACAATAAAGTTTGTTCATACTTACCTGGCAGATATATATATAGCTGTATTCTCTGAAGTCCGACAGAATTTCTAAAAACTTTCGACACACATAGTGGGAGTAGGGTGGTTAGTACCCATTCCCGCCGCTGGGAGGCGGGCATCAGGAACCATTCCCATTTTCTATCAGATTTCTATCTCCACTGTCTCCTGAGGGGAGGTGGGTGGGTACTTAAAATATATATATCTGCCAGGTAAGTATGAACAAACTTTATTGTATCTTAACAATATCATTTTGTTCATGAAACTTACCTGTCAGATATATATATAGCTGAATCCCACCTTTGGCGGTGGGAGAGACAGAAAAGGATTTTAGGAAACATATAAATGTAGATGATTGACATCTCGGTTCCTTACCTGTTAGCATAGCTGACTTCGTGATTACTGTCACCCAAGCCTGCATCTGCTTCACTAGAGTTACCAACAAGGTAGTGACCTGTGTAGTTGGTGCGCTCTAGATGATCTGTCAATGGGGGCGAGACCACAATGTGACTAGACCATGACCATACTTCTGAGGACAACGAGGCAAAACCAACACTTAAGTTAGCCTAACAAAATACTCCCATATACCAAAGGCTAAAAGATGGGACGACCGCATTCGGCGGCCCGACCCTACAAACCATAACATTACAATTATTAAAACTCACCTACCCTTTTCTATGGGAAAGGATGAGTGCTACCTCCTGCCCCCAAAATAGTGTCTGCGGCGACGTATGGTCCAAGAGAGTAACAGTTATCATATGTCGTTCTCACCTCCCGTAGGTAGTGCGAGGCGAACACTGAGTTACTCCTCCAAAAAGTGGCACTTAAAATGTCTTTGAGGGCCATATTCTTCTGAAAGGCTATCGAGGTCGAAATAGCCCTTACTTCATGAGCGTTAACTTTTAACAGCCTAAAGTCACTGTCTTTGCAAGAAGAATGCGCCTCCTTAATGGTGTTTCTTAAAAAGAATGCCAGTGCATTCTTGGACATGGGCATATTTGGTCTCTTGACCGAACACCATAAGTTCTCCGCAGAACCTCTACAATCCTTTGTTCTACGAAGATATTCTCCAAGAGCCTAACAGGACACAGGACTCTTTCTGGCTCTTGACCAATGATCTCTGCCATACCCTTGATCTCGAACGTTTTAGGCCAAGGATTGGAAGGGTTTTCGTTCTTAGCCAGAAACGACATACCCAAAGAGCAGACCGCATTATGCCCTTTGAAGCTGACGTGTTTACTAATAGCCTGTATCTCACTTACTCTCTTCGCCGTCGCCAGAGCAGTTAGGAATACAGTTTTCTTCGTCAAGTCTCCCAAAGATGTAGAGTAAAGAGGTTCAAAGCGACTTGACATTAAAAACTTGAGGACCACGTCTAGGTTCCACGAAGGTAACTTTGGTAGCGGCACCTTGGTGGTCTCGAAAGATCTCAATAGATCATGGAGATCCTTGTTATTAGCGAGGTCAAGACCTCTATGGCGAAAAACCACAGATAAGGCACTTCTGTAGCCTTTAATGGTTGACACTGCAAGCTTCAGATCTCGTTTAAGATAAAGTAGGAAGTCGGCGATCTGGCTCACAGAGGTCGTGGTAGAGGAAACGCCTTTCTTTCTACACCAGCTTCTAAAAGCTGCCCACTTCGATTGGTAAACCGCAATTGATGAAGGTCTCCTCGCGGTGGCGATAGCCTCAGCCACAGGTTTCGAAAAACCTCTCGCTCTGGCCAACTTCTTGATAGTCTGAACGCAGTCAGACTCAGAGCGGAGAGGTTTTTGTGGTACCTCTCGAAGTGGGGCTGTTTGAGTAGATCTCTCCTTAACGGAAGAGATCTCGGAAAATCCACCAGGTAGGACATCACCTCTGTGAACCAGTTCGCTGCGGGCCAAAAGGGGGCGATTAACGTCAACCTCGTCCCCTACGAAGCTGCGAACTTTCTCATCACCTCCCCCAGAATCTTGAAGAAGGGAAATGCGTAGAGATCTAGGCCCGTCCAATCCCATAAAAGGGCGTCTACTGCTACTGCGGACCTCGAGAACCGGGAGCAGTAAAGAGGAAGTCTCGCCGTTCTTGAGGTAGCAAAAATGTCCACCAAAGGACATCCCCAAAGACCCCACAGCTCCTGGCATACGTCCTGATTGAGGGTCCACTCTGTCGGCAGCAACTGTCCTTGTCGACTGAGGAGATCCGCACGGACGTTCTCTTTGACTCCGGCAATGAGCCTTGTCAAGATCGTGATTTCTCTCGCCTTCGCCCAAAGCAGAATCTCTTTCGCTAGAGCGAACAGGGAGCGAGAGTGTGTTCCTCCTTGTTTCTTCAAGTATGCCAGGGCTGTGGTGTTGTCCGAGTTGACTTGGACTACTCGACGGGAGACTTTGTCCTGGAAGAACTGGAGCGCTAACTGAACAGCTGCCAGCTCTTTGAAGTTGATATGCCAGGCTACCTGTTCCCCTCTCCAGGTGCCTGACACTTCCTCCCCCCCTAGTGTTGCTCCCCACCCCGTGGATGACGCGTCGGAGAACAACACTAGGTCGGGGTTCCGAAGCTTGAGGGATATGCCCTCTGACAGCTTCAACGGATCAAGCCACCATCTTAGATGACTCTTGACCTCTTCTGAGATGGTTAACTCATGTCGAAGTTGTCCTTGTCTGTCCAGCTGTCCGCACAGGCAAGAACTGAAGAGGTCGGAGGTGTAGCCTCCCCAGGGAAACAAACTTCTCCAGCGAGGAAATGGTCCCCAGCACTCATCCATTCCCTCACCGAGCATGAATCCTTCCCTAGAAAGGCTGACACTTTTTCTATGCCTTGTTGCTGACGTTCCTGGGACGGAAAAGCCCAAAAAGCCACTGAATCCATCTGAATCCCCAGATACATGATGGACTGTGTTGGGGTCAGATGTGACTTTTCGAAGTTCACCAAAAGTCCCAGGGACGCAGCTAAAGACAGAGTCGTTTGCAGGTCCTTCAGGCACCAGGTCTGCGAAGAAGCTCGTATGAGCCAGTCGTCCAGGTAGAGGGAGATCCTGATGTTGGAAAGATGGAGCCACCTCGCCACATTCTTCATTAAGATGGTGTAGACAAATGGGGCCGTACTCAGTCCGAAACAAAGAGCCCTGAACTGAAAGACCTTTCCTTTCAGGACGAACCGAAGGTACTTCATAGATTGGGGATGTATCGGGACGTGAAAGTAGGCGTCCTGAAGGTCGAGCGATACCATCCAATCTCCAGGTCTTAAGGCCCCCAGAACTGACTGAGGTGTCTCCATCTTGAACCTCTGCTTCTCTATAAAGAGGTTTAGACGACTTACGTCCAAGACCAGCCACCACCCTCCCGATTGTTTCGGTACAAGAAACAATCTGTTGTAAAATCCTGGCGTTGCCAGGTCTAAGACCTATTCCACTGCTCGCTTCTTGAGCATCTGCTTGAGCAGGTCGAAGAGTATCTTCTGCTTTTCTTGAGGATACGAAGGGGACAAGTCCCTGGGAGTGGAAGTCAGCGGGGGCGGCTTTACGAAAGGGATCTTGTGCCCCATTCTCTATGATGTTGAGAGACCAGGTGTCTGCCTCTCTCTCTCTCCAAGCTTCTCCAAACAACTGCAGCCTGGCTCCTACCGGTGCCTGAAGGAAGGATCTCTCACTTCTTGCCCCTAGACTTAGCCGGGGCTCTACCTCTAGGAAGACTCCTTCCTCGGGGTGAAGATCTAGCGGAAGTCCCTCCACGAAAGGGCTTCTGCTTTCTATTCGACTGGACTCCTGAAGACGTGGAAGGGCCAGCAGGACGTCTCGACGACTGAGCCAAAAGGTCTTGAGTGGCTTTTTCCTGAAGACTTACTGCCAGATCCTTCACCATAGCCTGGGGGAAGAGATGACTCGAAAAAGGCGCATACAAAAGTTCTGTCCTCTGTGAGGGAGAGACAGACTTAGCCGCAAAATTGCAATAAAGCGATCTTTTCTTCAACACGCCTGCTGAAAAATGAGAGGCTAACTCCTCTGAGCCATCCCTGACGGCCTTGTCCATGCATGACAACACACTGGACAGCTCCCCCAAGCTGATCGAATCTGGCTTACGAGACTGGTTGTCTAACACTCCGAGACACCAGTCTAAGAAGTTGAAGACTTCCAAGGACCTAAAAAGGCCCTTCAACAGATGGTCAAGTTCCGAAGTCGTCCACGACACTTTCGCCGAAGCTAAAAGAGATCTCCTTGAGGCATCCACAACGCTGGCGAAATCTCCTTGCGCTGAAGTAGGAACCTTCAATCCTAACTCTTCGCCGGTTTCATACCACATCCCTGCCTTACCACTAAGTCTAGACGGAGGCAGGGCGAAAGTGGTCCTTCCCTTTGCTTTCCTAGACTCCATCCAGGTGTTAACCTTACGGAAAGCTCTCTTGGTAGACAACGACGTCTTCATTTTCACAAACCCTGGCGTCTTGCTTGCTTTCGACGACGAAAACTGCGATGGAGGAGAAGGAGGGGTTGAAGGAAGGAAGGTATCCCCAAACGAATCACGGAGTAGCCGAGCCAATACCTGGTAGTCTGAAGAAGCCGACGTCGAAGGTTGTTCTTCGTCAACCTCCTCAGAAGAACAGCTTAATTCCCCTTCTTCCTTACCCGAGTGAAACCCCGAAGGAAAAGGCAAAAGTCCTTTCGCTCCAAGTCTCATGTCAGAACGATGTCGAGAAGAAGAGGGTAGCGGACCCTTAACAAAATCCTTAACAGTCACAGGGTCAGAAATCAAAACTTGAGAAGAACGTGAAGTTGTAGGAAGACGTGAAGCGTCAGCAAAAGACTCGGGAACGGCGTCCGAGTGATAGCGAACTTCCACATTCGCGTCCAAAGTGCTCTTACGACTATGTTTACTAGCGTCCATCGGAGCGTCCAACCTAGCTTCCCTCTGAGCGTCCAACGAAGCGTCCAAATCAGCGTCCAGCGAAGTGTCAAAAGAAGCGTCGAGCGGAGCGTCTCTCCTAACGTCCCGCGAAGCGTCCCTACGAACGTCCCGCGAAGAAACAGGGCCTGCCACCTGACGAGCCGTTCCCAGTTGAGCGTCGACACGGCGCCATGTGATAAGAGGAGCAGAACGTACTGAAGGTTTGTTCGACAGGAAACTACAACGTCGCCAGCAGGAACGTCGAGATCGGAATGCCGAGCGTCCTCTCGTCGAGAAGAGAGGGGAGCGTGATGAAACCTCTCTCTTTCATGACGTCTACCGTCACCCTGCACGAACACTGGGGAGAAGAACGAAGTCTAGAGGGCGAAATACCAGGAGATGGGGACGAAAGAGGAGCAGGCGGAGAAGACTGTCTTGTTCTCTTGATCGGAAGTCTGTCGTCCTTCTTGCGACGAGGAACCGTCTCCTTCTGCTCAAGTAAAGCGTCCAGTTGCCGTTGCATAGCAAGGATTATCTCAGTCTGAGAAGTATCCTTACGAGGAGAAGAGCTGTGCCTGTGAGAAGGCGAGGGGCGAGGGGATGCCTTCTTCCTTCTCCCAGGAACAGCCTTGGCTCTAGAGCGACTGGGGCGCTCGAGGGCGTCATCATCAGATGACGTCCTAGACTTCTTCTGGGGCGGAAAGGCTACGCTTTCCGGAGAAGAATACCAATCAGACAGAGCATGACGTGAAGCGTCTTGATCTTGAAAAGTCCTCTTCAAAGGCCGTGAATCCGGACAAGATTCCCACCCCTTGCGCGGGGAGGACGCGTTTGAAGACGAGAAACAATCTTTCAGGATGCGTGCTCGAGCACGCTCCTTAGCAGCCTGGGATGCGTCCACAGGAACTGCCTAAGGGACGTCAGATCGGTGGGGGATCCCCGTAACCCTCCTTTGGCCTTCGACATGCCCTCTCCCTGAGTCCTGGGAGTCCCGGCAGAGGTCCCCCGCCCCCTAGAGGCGCTATAGGGCCCGTCTGACGCCCCCTCCCCACTTCCACTAGGGGCACTTATCACGCCCTAGCACTTTTTGCCTGTTTTCAAGGCCAAGAACTTTAGATTCAAGCGTTTTCAATGAATCCAGAATAAGCGAAAGGGCATTACCCTCCGCAGACACCACTTGAGGGCCCGAAGGCAACACTACGGGATTAGGAAACACAAAATCTAAAGGAGGGTTAGAAGGGGTTACATTAATACCCTGTCTGCTACCCAATTCACTCCTGGAGGAAGACCTCCTGATCCTGTCACGCTCTAATTTATTAACGTAGGATTCATACGTCTTCCATTGCACATCACTCAAACTTTCGCACTCATTGCAGCGAAAATCATACCTACAAACTTGTCCCCTACAACCTTTACACACTGTGTGAGGATCAACCAAGGCTTTTGGTAGCCTCACCTTGCATTCATCTTTCATACACACCCTAGCGCTAGCCGAACTAGAACCTGACATATTTAAGGAAAAAACCAAGCCAAAATCAAAACAATCCAAAGTCACGTATGCCAAGCTATCGATCCAATAACAAAAAACCAAAAAGTCAAGAGGATACTCAAGCTAATGAAAAGTTTTCCAAAATCCTGAGGCGGAGGTGCTGTAAACAGTTGTTTACAACACCGGCGACAAAAGAAATCTGATAGAAAATGGGAATGGTTCCTGATACCCGCCTCCCAGCGGCGGGAATGGGTACTAACCACCCTACTCCCACTACGTGTGTCGAAAGTTTTTAGAAATTCTGTCGGACTTCAGAGAATACAGCTATATATATATCTGACAGGTAAGTTTCATGAACAAATGTATAAATAATCAGTATGTACTCATTTCAAATAATTATTAATTAATCATTAACTATAATACACAAACAAACAAACAAAAGCTTCCAACCTTTTGTTTACGTTCACCACTACGAGTACCGAACGATCGCCAAGCAACCACTTTTACCTAGCACACAGTATAGTAATCATAAATTTTCATTATCTCTCTTCAACTACCGAAACTATCAGACAGTATAATAACCATTCATTTCTATTCTTTATTCTACCTTTACCCAATGGAGATACAGAGTTACTGACAGCTATAATGAAACATATAAGTATTAAAACAGAAGAAGAATTCTAGAAAATATTTGTTGGTTTCGATGATAGCAGTCTGATTTATTTTATATTTTATGATATCTAATTCACAATCTTTTTTTATTAAATGTATTGCATGTACTCATGTACTCATTCCAAATAATTATTAAGTAACCATTAACTATAAAAAAAAAAAAAAGCTTCCATATATGCAGCCTGGAAGATCTTTAGAATTTTTTATTATTAAACTCTTGACATTAATATTACTGAAAACAACATTTATGTTAAAAAGCTTTAAAATTCTAGGAATATCTAAAAACCTTTCATCATAGGGTAATTTTAGAATGTTATGCTTACTAAATTCAAGTTTGTCATTAGTTGAATAAAATTTTTTTCTAGCTCTTTTATAGATGTGGCATGGAAAACAGCTGGAAAAACAAGGTTTGTGACCGTGTGATATCCGATAATCCTGGATTATCTCTTTTAATTTTTACCCTTTTGACAATTAACCATCTGGTATTCTTGATCTTGTTTTGTACCTGAGACCTTTCTCTCCAATTGTACTTCATTAACTCCTTGACAATGTCTGAGTAAAGACGAAAGCGCTTGGATTTCTGACTATCATTTTCCTGTGGGATTCGCTTATTTATGAAGTCACGTGCATCTACAGTGATTTTTTAAGCTTCAAAGCATATACATAGATATCTTATTATAATACAAAAAATTACATTAAAAACTGCATGGGAATAAATGTAATATTCCATCACAAACATGGCCATGTGAAGTTTTTCTATATGCAGGATATGATGCCAAATAATAGAGAACTGGTTCCGAAGGTGTCAGTGAGTTTTAAAGGTGGGTTAAAGTTTTTTCAACTAATGCAAATTTTTTACATACAGGAGGGGAGGTTAAAAACATAATTCTTCTATACTTGTGTAGTACAACTAGTTTCACATACAGCATAAGGCTAAAAATATCTTGTAACAATTCCAATTTATAAAGCAGTTTAGACAACCTCGGCAGCATTAAGATTTGAGTTAACACCCCCCCCTTGGACTATGAATAATTACTTATGAAAAAGTTAATACATATATACATTTGAATATACACTTACACTGACAAAATCCACGACATGATGCATCTTCTTTCTGATAGATTATGTCGTAGTGGTTTCCATGTGTGTAGCTAAGCATCAGCGTTCTTCCTTCGTTGTCTGTGGCTTTATATGGCTCCTTCCCAATCTCTCGGTATATAAGGAAATTTACACTGAAATTGAATAGAAAAATCATGAAGTTTATAGTAAACTTTCAATACCACAAGTTAAACATTACATACAACTTTTTCAAAACAAACCTGATTTTTCTAATAATATCTCATATCTCATTACCTTAACCTCCGTAAACACTCTCAAAGAAGAGTTCCCAACTGGTCATCTATATGTCCAGATTCCAAAGTGCTCCTAGCAACAGTAAATGTCAATCCTTGTAATGTTTGACCTCACTGCAAAAGGAAAGGTTAGTGCTTCCAAAATAAAGTACCAACTCTGTCTTAACAAATCTCTATTTCCTTCAACTGTAGAATGAACAAAGGCTTTTAGAGTACTTCCCATGTGAAGTAAACCTAGAGACCAAGAGTCTCTGGTTATTCAGCAATGGGACCAATGGCTTTACATGACTTCCAAACCATGAACTTCTATCACCAGAAATACATCTCTCACCCCTCAATGGAATCCAGAGAATCGAACTTGCGGCCAGCGAAGTGGCAGGCCAAGACCATACCGATCACGCCACTGAGGCGCTAACAACATCCGGTTCATAACCCGATTTGTTCGTGAGTCGAGGTACCACTGTAAATGGTGGTTGAACATTATATTTCCTGGAGGTTAGTTGCATAAATATTAAGGGGTTTTGTTGGTGAAGTTAATAAACAAGGGGTCGATTGTTGAGTTGTCAGTAATTGATAAAAGCTTTTTCTAGTACTTTTAAAAGGGGTCAGTGGATAGGCTGAAGTTGACAGTAGCATATAAGCTGCATAGGGAAGTGGAGAGAGATAGGTGGAGTGGCATGTGATATGAAAATGCCAATCAAGCTAAGTCAAGATATATAACACAGTGATAAGACCAGTGGTAATGTATGGAGGAAAAGAGAGAGAGAGAGAGAGAGAGAGAGAGAGAGAGAGAGAGAGAGAGAGAGAGAGAGAGAGAGAGAGAGCTTGGGAGAACAGAGATGAGAATGCTGAAGTGGATCATGGGAATATCACTGCTGTTCAAGGATAATACAGGCAGTCCCCAGTTATTGGCGGGGGTTCCGTTACCAGAGGTCTGCTGATAAGCGAAAACCGCCATTAACCGAAACTCGGTGATTTATGGCACCATAATGGCGATAACCGGAACTCGGCCCATTATGGCATCATAAATCGCCGATTTTATGGTGCTAGGACAAGCACCATAAAACCGGATTGCCAATAACCGGGGACTGCCTGTACTTTTAATTAACCCTCTTACGCCGATTGGACGTATTATACGTCGAGATAAATTGTCTGTCGGGTGCCGATTGGAGGTATTTTACGTCGACATTGAAAAGTTTTTTAAAAAATTTGTGGAAAAATACTTATAGGCCTACTAGCCGAAAACTTTTGAATTACGCGCCTTGGGGGATGCTGGGAGTTCACGGATCAAGGTGTTGTTTTGTTTAGAAGCGTGACCCAAGTGCGCATGCACAAAATCCCTCCTTCTCGCATCAGCCAGCATCAGCGACGCGTCGTCCAAGAGCGATCTTTTGCCGCAATCGTGTTTTGCCGAACTTGTGCGAGAGTTTGAATATTTGTGGTGCTACAGGACGTTCATAGAGACGTCTCAACGACGTATGGAACGCGAAAGGCGCGTTTTACCTGTCGGAAGGGATCGTGTAAGACGTATTTTGGACTTGGATGCTGGCGAGGGTCCCAGCACCCAAGATGACCTCGCGCCTCAACGCCGTTCTGTGCGGCCACGTGTGGATGAAAGTGCTCTAGGAACACAACGTGTGTCTCGTGTGCCTTTAGTAACCCCTAGGAAGCATCAAGGTGTCCTTAGGGACATTCGCAGGTATTTGGGGAGGCCTCCAACCAAGGGACATTGATGCATACTTATCGGAGCTCGATCGGGAGTATGTCACAAGTCCTCATTTTGATGGCGGTTGATCATCTAGTGATGAGGACATCACTCCCGATGTCAGTGATGATGAATATTTGCCCCCAATGTCCGTTCGAGGCTCATATCGCAAAAGTGAGCTCAAATTTAGTGGTTTTAGTGCCTATGAGGGGGAATCTGAGGAGGGGGAGGATGAGGATATAGGGTCTAGTTTTGTCGCCAATGACGATACAGAAAGCGAGGGCCTAAGTAAAGGAAGGGAGATGGGCCAGTGGGGGGGTTTCGTGTGCGAAATCATGCCCGCGCGTTGCGCCAGCCAAGGTGAAGGTCGGTCGTCCGAGAGCGACGAGGGCTGGACGGAGGACCCCACTCCACCTAACATGCACCCATTCACAGCAACACCTGGGCTCACCGCACCTGTTCCTCTCACTGCTCTGGGGTTCATTCAGCTGTTCCTTACGCGGGAATTGCTGGAGTACCTGGTAGCAGAGACGGCGGACTACGCTCTGTACTGCCGTGATGAACTCTGCACGACATTGTCGTATCGCTGGCGGGGCTGCAACCTCACCGACATGGCGCATTTTGTGGGGCTCCACATTTATTTAGGATTGATGCCTGCTGCCGATGTCAGGCAATATTGGAGGCGGAACTTTTTTTAAAGTACGCCCAATGTGCCCGGCGTTATGCCCCGTGATACTTTCAACAGAAGGGCCATACCCAGGAATAACTCCGATCACCTCATCTTAGTCCGCCCAGTGTTGGAATACATTCGTGAACGGAGCAAAATTCTCGTGGTTCCTGGAAAGAACCTTTCTTTGGATGAGGGGATGATGCCTTACAAAGGACGTCTAAGCATTAAAGTGTATAACCCCAAGAAGCCGAAGAAATATGGAGTGAAATTTTTTTTTATTACAGAGTCAAACAATGGATACATCGTGGACTTCTTAGTGTATTCCGGGGTCTTCTCCACGATGCGTGACACTGTTTTCAGGCTTGTGGATCGTTTCCGTAACCAGGGATACCACCTGTTTATGGATAATTATTATAACTCGGTATCCCTGGCCCAGGAACTGTATGAAGCAGGTATTCACGTCAGTGGTACCCTTCGGTTGGTGCGTGGGGCCCCGAATGTCCTCAAGAGGTTCGCTAGCCATCCGCAACATCTGGCAAGAGGAGAGACAGTTTGCTAGCCATCTGCAACATCTGGCAAGAGGAGAGACAGAGTGGCAGCGGAAGGGAGCTGTCTTCATCATCTGTTGGAAGGGGGTCCGACTCGTCCCCATGATTACGAGGAGTCATGAACCCATCCAAGAGGAGGTCGTACAGCGGAAGAAGACATTGTCGACAGGGCCGAGTTGTGTATGAGGAGTTTTGTGCCGAGCGGCCTACCGTCATAGGGCACTACAATAGGCACATAGGAGGAGTTGATCTCTTTGATCAACTCATCCAGTACTATCCCTTCGCCAGGAGAACCAGGAGGTGGACACAAGAAACTCCTCAAATACATCCTTTAGTTGGCCCTCCAAAATGCCTACATACTGTACTGTGGGTGCTACGGCCACAGTCTCTGGAGGATGACCCACTTACAGTTCCTCGAGGCAGCCGGGAATGCCCTCATCCACTTTAATCCCGATGAGTGGCCTTCCATGACTGACCCCCTGCCCTGAGCAGATCTGCCCCTAGAGGAAAGGGCAGATTTTAGGAGGGCCAACTTTGGTCGTCCTGCTGCTGCCGCCGCCCCTGCAGCCGGCCCCGCCCGCATCACTTCTCGTCGGATAGTGGACCCTGTGTGTCGGCTGCAGCCAGGGTATCACACACTGGAGCTCCTAGAAGGGCGCATGCAGAAACGGTGCCGGGTGTGCCATATGAATGGCAGAAGGAGAGACACCCGGTTCTTCTGTCGCAACTGCAAAATAGCTCTTTGCAGGTTTGGGGAGTGTGACCGTAAGTACCACAATGCGGTCTTCTATTGGCGTGTGCCTGATCAACCGACAGCGGAGGGCGCACAGGACCGCGTGTCCCATCAGCAGTAAGGGCGCACGTCTCCCTCCTCCACCTGTACCTCGTCATGTCGAGAGGAAAAAAATGCAAGACTCTTCGATGGAGGAGAGAGAAAACAAGAATAGTACGAAGAGTCAGGATTACGAGTGAGTATTCTGCATTTATTTTATATTTATTATAGTATTCTGCATTTATTTTACATTTATTTTTATATTTATTACAAGTTTTTAAATATCCGTACCTATTGATGCATGATATATGTTATTTCAATTTATGCAAGAAGAAAAGTTTCACCTGCATTCCTTTAATTTATGTATTCGTACTAGAATAAAAAAATGTAATATATATATATATATATATATATATATATATATATATATATATATATATATATATATATATATATTGGGTAAGTTTTTGGGTAAGCAAAATACATAACAGTCTAGTAATAATCAGTCATTTATCTTCATTTTGAAACAAATTCGAAGTCTCTAGCACATTATTTAGATTTATGGTGAATTTTTGAAAAAAAAAACTTTTTCTTTTTCCTTCCCTCCGTGCGCCGATTCTCCGCCGCAAATCTCCGAAATGCGTACGTCGCATTCTCCTAATATTTGCTCCCTTTCATATTAGGCGTTTCATAGAGTTTTATATGTAAAAATGTGCACAATTTCATGTAGAATACAACAAAAAATATTTGAAGGTTGTAGCTTTTCTAATTTTTGAAATAATTGCATATAAATCACGATAAATAAAAAAAAACTACGTTCGGTCAACTTTGACTTAACCGAAATGGTCGAAAAACGCAATTGAACAAAAACTCTTACAGTCTAGTAATATTTCATTATCTTCATTTTGAAAGAAAGCACTACACAAATTTGAAGTCTCTAGCACAAGATTTAGATTTATGGTGTGAATTTTTGAAAAAAAAAAAACTTTTTCCTTCCTCGGTTGGTTTGCGCCGAGTTTACTACGCCGCAAATCTCCGAAATGCGTACATCGCATTCTCCTAATATTTGCTCCCTTTCATATTAGGCATTTCATGAATTTTATATATGAAAATGTGTGCAATTTCATGTAGAATACAACAAAAATATTTGAAGGTGGTAGCTTTTCTCATTTTTGAAATATTTGCATATAAAAAAATATATATACAAATTTTGACATTCGGTCAACTTTAACTCATCAGAAATGGTTGAAAACTGCAATTGTAAGCTAAAACTCTTACAGTGGAGTAATATTCAATCATTTGTCTTCATTTTGAAACAAATTGGAAGTCTCTAGAACAATATTTAGATTTATGGTGAATTTTTGAAAAAATTTTATGTCCTCGTGTTACGAATTCGTGCATCATTTTGTGATATTTTGTCTGTGTTGCTTTGATCGTTTTACAATGTGTTATATATCAAAATGATCGCAATTTAGTGTACAATACAACAAAAAAATTAACTTGTTAGCTTTAACCATTTTGCTCACAGGCGCGATTTGAATACAATTATATATGAAATTTTGTTTTTGCGCTATCATATATCGCATTATTTATATATGATAGATATTTTTTTCATTTCTGATGGTTATATACTAAACTTCAGGCAATGACAAAAAAAAGGAGCCAAAAATGAACTCTTAATCTTGAAAACTAAGCGCGCTGTGATTTTTTGAAAAAAAAAAAAATTTTCCGCTTCCGCGCTCACTCTGAGACCCCACCTGGCATACGGGAGACAATTTTTATTATACCCCTTCGGCGTAAGAGGGTTAAGGATCAATGGACTTTGTCCTGAACAGATTGCAATGTGTAACAAAACAAGTGCGAGTGTTACAGGAAGCTTCAAGATATCAGCAAATACTTTGGGTCGTTAAATGGAAAAGCATAACACTATTGGACTACAGAGACAAGAGCACAGGTATGAAAGTTGACCCAGGAGTCCTGTGATTGTGACATCAGAAAATTGCAGTCGTGTGTGTCCGTTTGAAGTTTCAAGAACAATTTAGTATGTTCATACACATGAACATCAGAATCGTGAGAAGACTAGCGTGTGTGCGTTTGTTCACCCATCTGGGCACGTAAAAACATATATTCTGATAATGAGTGAAGAAATGGGGGCATTAGACAGCGGACTCAGAGGGTTACTGTGAAGAAAGCCCGAGGGGAGGTGCACAAAAGTTCCATCAAGAAGGTAAATAGTGAGAAAAAAACTTTTGAGAAACTGTTGAACATTTAGATACCTTGGAGGAAGCTGAAGTGCTGGAAACCCCATTTCATTTATTTATCCATTCTTTTTTATTTTGTTTCAGATAATTGTGGTTTCTTTTTACAGATGGATTCGATGTCACCACATAAAAATTAATTCTCTGACATTTTTTATTTGGGGAAATACAGATAGGATTTTTTACCATGAGATAGTGTGACAATTTTTAATCAAGATCACTATTTGAGGAGTACAGTGGGCCCCCCGTATTCACGTTCTCTAGATTCGTGGATTTCTCTCTGGCCCATATCTACCAATCATTTGCGGGAGGGTTTGCCTATTCGTGGGTTTTTCAGACAATAAATAATCACTAAATAGTATATTTTTATGTTATTTTCATGACTAAATACATTTTTATGGTACAAAAATTATTTTCTAATTCTAAAATATTAATATTGATCAATACTGTATCAGCAAGTTTAATAAGATTAAATATCACATAATAACAATAATAATTCTCTCTCTCTCTCCTACACAAATGTATGTTTTTTGTATGATAAATAAATGATTTACTAATTTTCAAATATTAATATTAATGTAAAGAGAAATCAGTTTATTAAAGAAAATACTATAGTGAATTAGTAAGATTTTAGTTTATAAATAAAAAAATTATGTAAGAATGAAGGAAATCCCTGTCCTCATGCATCTTCTTCCAAGCTGAGGTTCAACAGCTGTCAAATATATCAAGTAATTACAAAAATCATGTGAAAGTATTTCACAGAAGTACTAATCTCTCTCTCTCTCTCATTTACAGAGATGTGTTTTTTATATGATAAATACGTGATTTACTAATTTTCAAATATCAATATTAATGTAAACAGCAATAATATCAATTCATTAAAGAAAATACTAAAGTGAATTGGCAAGATTTCAGTTTATAAATAAAAAAAAATTATGTAAGAATGAAAGAAAATCCATTCTACCCGCATCTTGTCTTTGAACTCCAGGTAGCCAAGCTGAGGTGGCTGGGGTCCAACAGCTGTCAAATATATCAAGTAATGTGACAGGAGGGGGAGGGTGTTGCCCACTCAAGATCATGTTCTCTCTTTTTTACTGAGATGAGAGATTTCTCTATAGTACATGTGTATATATGTTTATTGATATTTTCACAAAATAAGAGTAATAATAATATAACTAATTTCAAAATTTATATGTGGTAAAATTTTAAAGAGATACAATAATCTATCCATTTCATTCTTTTAAATAAGGATAAACCTCTCTCTCTCTCTCTCTCTCTCTTTTGCCACACAAGATACATATGACATAGTGATAACCCTCACACACTGTTTAGGCTGGAAGTGTATGTATAAGTATATCTTTAAGGGCATTACTACATTTTATGGTAAAATAATAATATACAGTACTAGTTTTCAAATAATATTAAGTTTAATGAGATTAAACAATAGCAATAACATCTCTCTCTCTCTTACTTATGTTTATTTGTTTTGTAGTATAAATAAATTATTTACCCTAAAACTAATTTTCAAATATTAATGATTAATAAAAAAAAATAGCGATTCCCTGTCTTTTTATCCACTTCTGAGGAGGGAGGGCGGGGGAGTAAATGACAGTTTGATATAGGAATTGGGAATTGGCGGAGGGGAAGGAGTCGGAGTCTAGGAGTTATTCTCTCTCCATTATTATTTTCTCTGTCTCAGAAATAATTCAT
>NC_087201.1:98724757-98765117 GCF_015104395.2 Macrobrachium nipponense | reverse complement strand
CTTTTCTCAAGAAGAGAGCGCTTTTCTGCAACTTTACGGCTAGGTCTGTTTCTACATTGCAGAAAGCGGAGGCTTCTCTTTGCGCTCTTTCGAGCCATCTCTGCCCCCAGGCTATGGTAAAGGACCTGGCAGTGAGCCTACAGAAGAAGGCTACCAGGACCTCTTCGCCCAGTCTTCAAGACGTCCCGCAGTCCCTACCACGTCGTCTTTTGGACGACCACCTAGGAAGGTTTAAAACCCTTTCGTGGCGCTCCTCCCTCGAGAGCTGCTCCTCAAGGGAGAGGGCTTGCAAGAGGAAGAGGTTCCTTCAAACCTAAATCCTCTAAGTGAGAATCAAGTCCTTCAGATGCCGGTCGGAGCCAGGCTAAAGTTCTTTGCGCATGGAGAGAGAGAGATATAGATGCGTGGGTCCCTCAAAATAGTGGAACAGGGGTACAAGATCCCCTTTTTGGACCCTCCTCCTCTATCCACAACTCCCAGAGAGTCTTTCCCCATCATATCAAGGGGAGAAAGCGTCAGATTCTTTTCGATCTTTTAGATCAAAAAAAAAAACATGATCAAGAAAAGAGCGGTGGAACAGGTCTTAGACCTGGGGTCACCAGGATATTACAACAGACTTTTCCTGGTACCAAAGCAGTCGTCGGGGTGGCGTCCAGTCTTGGACGTAAACAGGCTGAATCTTTTCATAGAAAAGAAAAAAGTTCAAGATGGAAACGCCTCAGTCGGTCTAGGAGCCTTAAGGAACCGGGCGACTGGATGGTCCTCACAGGACGCATACTTTCACGTGCCTATCCACCTCTTTCAAGAAAGTTTCTGAGGTTTGTGTTAAAGGACAAAGTTTGGCAATTCCGAGCCCTTTGTTTCAGTTTAAGCACGGCTCCGATGGTATTTACCATGCTCATGAAGAACGTAGCGAGATGGTTACATTCTGCGGAATAAGAGTGTCCCTGTATCTCGACGATTGGCTTATCAGAGCATCGTCAGAAGAGAGGTGTCTGAAGGACCTTCACTTCACGTTAGCCTTGGCGAGGTCCCTGGGACTTCTGGTCAACCTCGAAAAGTCGCATCTGACACCAAACACAGTCCACGTGTATCTGGGATTCAGATGGATCAGTGGCTTTCGAGCGTTTTCCGTCCCAGGAACGACAGCTGCAAGGCTTAGAGAGAGTTTCGGATTGTCCCTGGGGAAGGAAGCTTGCTCGGTCGAGGGAGGGTGGAGAGTCTGCTGGGACCATTTCCTCGCTGGAAAAGTTTTGTTTCCCTGGGAAGACTACACCTCAGGCCTCTCCAGTTTTTCTTGGCAGAAGAATGGAGAGTCAAAGAGGATCTGGATGCGACCTTTATGATCACCAAATCGGTGAAGAACCATCTAAGATGGTGGTTGGAGATCCTCAGAAGTTTCGAGAGGGGTTGTCCCTAAAGCTTCTGAGCCCCGACCTAGTGTTGTTTTCCGACGCCTCGGTGTCGGGATGGGTAGCAACGCTAGGAGGGGAAGAAGTGTCAGGCACCTGGAGGGGGGAACAGGTGTCCTGGCACATCAATGTGAAGGAACTAGCAGCGGTTTTCCTGGCGCTACAGTTTTTCCAGCAAAAGGTTGCAGAAAAAGTTGTCCAAGTCAACTCGGACAACACCATGGCCCTTGCGTACCTAAAGAATCAGGGAGGTACACACTCCCGTCCTCTATTTTCTTAGCTAGGGAGATTCTGCTGTGGGCAGATGCGAGGCGAATCAGATCCTGACGAGATTTATCGCAGGAGTCCAGAACGTCAGAGCAGACTTCTCAGCGACGGATCAGATCCTGTGCCGACGGAATGGACGCTGCACCAGGACGTCTGCGAGAGCTATGGAGACTGTGGGACGTCCTTTAGTCGACCTATTTGTGACGTCGAGGACAAAGAGGTTGCCCTCTTTATTGCTCCCCTGTGTTGGAGGATCCGGGAGCAGTCGCTATAGACGTCTGCTCTGGGGACTGGACGAACCTGGACCTGTATGCCTTCCCGCCATTCAAGATCATGGGGGAAGTAGTAAGGAAGTTCGCGGCATCGGAGGGGACGAGGTGGCCCTGATCGCCCCGATGTGGCCCGCGAAGGAATGGTTCACGGAGGTAATGTCCTTCATCATAGACTTTCCGAGGACGTTGCCCTGGAGGAAAGATCTACTCAGACAGCCCCACTTCGCAAAGTATCACGAAAACCTCTCCGCTCTGGGTATGACTGCGTTCAAAACTATCGAAAAGTTGGCCAGAGCGAGATGTTTTCCTAAAGCACCTTGCGAAAGCGATCGCCAACGCAAGGAGGACTTCCTCGAGAGCTGTTTACCAGTCGAAGTGGGCGTTCCTTCAGGGCATGTTGTGTAGAAAGGAGGGAATTTCCTCTTCCACTACCTCTGTGAGCCAGATAGCCGATTTCCTGCTTTTTTAATTTTTAAGAAAACATGTGCAGGAAGCTGGCGAGGTCCCGGACCATCAAGGGATATAAGAGTTAATGCTGTCAGCAGTCTTCCGACACAGAGGCCTAGACCTTACTGACAACAGAGATCTTCATGATCTCTTGAGATCATTTGAGACTACCAAGATACCTCAGGCGAGGCCTCCTTCTTGGAACTTAGATTTAGTCCTTAGACTGTTGATGGCGAGTCCTTTCGAGCCTCTCCTATGAAGCGTCTCTTAGGAACTTGACGAAGAAGGCTCTTTTCCTAACTGCTCTGGCGACGGCGAAGAGAGTTAGCGAAATTCAAGCCATTTGTAAGCGAGTGGGCTTCAAATGGTGGACAATGCTGTCTGCTCTTTGAGTCCCACTTTCTTAGCAAAAAATGAAAACCCGTTAACCCTTGGCCAAGGAGCTTTGAAATTAAGGGGGCCGGCCGGCCAATGCCCTTTTTAAGGACAGGACTTTGATATTCATACCACTTAATAAGGTGACTTGGGACATCTCAAACTGATATGATTTTTGCCTCTGACCTTCGGTTTTGTGACGCCAGGGCGATTTATCCCGAAAATAACCATTTTTCAAATTCTATCTCCCTCCCTTGATATTTAGTATTAAGACCTGGGATTAAACTACCAATATAGACCTGATGTACCTCCAATCGAATGGAGAGTTTTTTTTCTAAAAGTCATTTTTTTGCTAGATATGAATTTTTCAATATGGTCAAAAAATAAACCTATAAATCAGGGAGGAGAAAAAAAATTATAAAAAAAAATACGAAACAAAAATTGGAAAAAGGGCTCTATTTGATTGTTCTATAATGTCTTTCTGAGTTATATACCAAATTCCAATGTTATAGCTTTAAAACTAAGTGAGAAGATAGATTTTGAAGGTCAATAAGTATAGTTTTGAGATACGGGCGTTCAAAGTTTTCCTTCGTATTTCTATGAAGACAATGTTAATAAATAATGATTTTATATGAATGTATATTTGTTTTTTGTGTATTAATAAACCAAAAAAACTTTTTATTTATCATAATTTAATCATAAATGATGATCCCTTTGGCTCATATATCGCAGGCCTGATTGGGCACTGCTTGAGGCAAGATGGGGCACTCCTTCCTACGCAATTCTCTCTCTCCCCTTCACTAACTCTGCTTATTACAGCGAATTTTTTTGTTTCATCTGTGTGTTAGCGAGATGTTTTCTTGTATTTTCCTCTTTGGCATGATGAAATCTTGCCCGAACAACAAAGATAAACAAAACGTAATGGCAAGAGTGTCAAGAGGTGAAACTCAAAGGCGTACACTTTTTTTACAAAGACAATTTAATAAATCATGATTATTATGAATTTCATATTCCATTTGGGTATTAAAAAAACCAAAACTTTGTTATTTATCATAAATGAAGATCTCTTTGCTCAAAGATCGAAGCCTTAGGCAACGCTGTGACGTGTTTGTGCTGTCAAGCAAGATGGGGGCGTTACTAAGCAAACCCTCCCCTCTCTCTTCACTAACTACGCATATATTATGATATTCTGTAATAATACTTGAGCGATTTTTCTTCGTCTGTATGTTAGCGAGATGTTTCCCTTGTCTTTTCCTCATTGGCATGATGAAATTCTTGCCGAAACATACTAAAACATACGTGAAAGCAGGCGGATGTCAGACGTGAAATGGAACGTGTAGACTAAGTGACGTCTGTGATCGCACTAACTCAGGGACTGGACTTGGTACCTTGAGCCTGAAGTCTCTTTCGACTCGGGGAATGTCTACAGATGCCATTTCTTCCCTTATTTCTTGACAATAATTATCAAAATTTACGATAATAGAAGAAACTATTGCATTTTCTTGTACGGATCAATGTTTTAGGCTTATTGAGTTACGTTAACTAATTACCCTGTAACTACGAAAGTAAGAGGAATTTTGAAGAAAGAAATATTTCGTATACGTATTCTCAATTGCCATATGAAGCTCATGAATTTTTTCATGACTTTGCATTTTTCGCCCTATTACCTCCGTATATAGAGGTTCCGGCCGGCCCCCTTAAGGGTATGACAAAGCCTTGTGGGCCAAGAACCTGAGAGAGCCCTGTGCCCTGTCAGGGCTCTAAAGTTTTATGTTTACAAGACAAAGGAGGTACGAGGTCCTCAGATAATCTGTGTGTTCGGTTAAACGGCCCGATATACCATATCCAAGAATGCTTTGGCGTTCTTTGCTGGGGGGGAGGGACGTGATTAAAGAGGCTCATTCGTCTACCAGAAGACCGATTTGAGCCTCTTGCGAGTGAAGCTCACGAGGTCAGAGCTGTCGCAACCTCGCTTGCCTTCCAAAGGAAACATGTCGATCAAGGACATCCTTGACGCCTTTTCCTTTTGGAAGAGCAATTCAGTATTCGCCTCACACTACTTGAGAGATGTGAGAACGATATACGAGGACTGTTGTTCTCGTACGCCATACGTTTCTGCAGACACAGTCTTGGGGGCTGAAGGTAGCTCTCTCCCTATCCCTTAGTTAGGTTTAGGTTAGTTTTTAGTTGTTGTGTTTTTTTGGTTGTTGTGGTTGAGTCTTTGGTGAAGACCTCCCATCTCTTAGCTTAGTGTTCAGGGGGTCTTGGATAGTTGGTCAGGTGGTGGTCAGTTGCTTCGTTGCCCTCATATGTATGGCTCGATGTTCTTGTCACGTTGAGGTCAGTCCCCGTTGACAGAGCATCCAGAGCGCACCAGCACTACAGGTCTCCACCTGGCTGGCAACTCTGATTAAGCACAAGCAGGCTTAAGTGACAGTAATCACAGTCTACTTTGCTAACAGGTGAGGAACAAGGTGTACATCATCTACTTAATTTAAGTTTCCTACAAATCCTATTCTGTCTCTTCCCACCATCCGAAGGTGGGATTCAGCTATATATATATCTGTCAGGTAAGTTTCATGAACAAAATGTTATTGTTATAATACAATTAAGTTTGTTCATACTTACCTGGCAGATATATATATTTAAGTGCCCACCCACCTCTCAGGGGACAGTGGCACTGATAAAATATGAATAGAAAATGGGAATGGTTCCTGATATCCGCCTCCCAGCGGCGGGAATGGGTACTACCACCTGGCCGCCCACTGGCGTGTGCCGCGAGTTTTGAAATTCTGTCGGACTTCGGAGAATACAGCTATATATATATATCTGCCAGGTAAGTATTGAACAAACTTAATTGGTTATTATAACAATAACTTTTTATATTTAGCGAAAATTATGGGCATTTAAACAAAAGTCATACCATAAAAACTTCTTTGTATACGAAACAATCTGCGGTGTGACAGGATTTTTTTTTTTTTTTAAATCTAAAAAAAAAAAAGAAAAAAAAGAAAGAAAGAAAGAAAAGAAATCAAAATTCTTGTTCACACAGAATTATGGGATTTTTATCCCTCTTCTAATGATATCTTTCTCTCTAAAATTGGATAATAAATAATCCGAGTACATAATGGCTACGACATGCGCATAAGTATGTTTTTGAGTTATGAGCTCCCAAAGAGTTTGCTATGTAAATTTCAGCTTTTTTCTTATAAAAGTCAAAACAATTATTATTAATTACCCAATTACTTTTTTTGTTCATGAAGCTTACCTGTCAGATATATATATAGCTGTATTCTCTGAAGTCCGACAGAATTTCAAAACTTACGACACAGGCGCAGTTGTCGGGCCAGGTGGTTAGTACCCATTCCGCTGCGGGGAGGCGGGTATCAGGAACCATTCCCATTTTCTATTCAGATTTTCTCTGTCGCCCGGTACTGTCAAACACTGTTTTTCAGTACCTCCGTCTTAGGATTTTGTAAACTTCATTGCTGCCTAAGTATCCTAATTGTCTTTTTGGGTTTATTTGACTTGGATTTGTGTGGCTAGGCATACGCTATCATAGATTGATTTGAATTTGGTTTTGATTGACCTTTGCATAAGATGTCTGAATCTAGTTCGGCTAGTTTCAGACTGTGTTGTCTGCAAGAGTAAGGTGAGGCTACCGAAAGCTTCGGTAGATCCTCACTTGGTATGCACGATGTGTACAGGGCATGTTTCTTTATTGAAAGATCGCATGTAAGGAGTTGTGAGTGTAACTGAGTCCGAAGGGAAGACATATGATTCGTATGTACGCAAATTAGAGCGTGATTGAATCAGGGGGTCTTCCTCAAAGACTGCATCAGTAATCAGAAGTCAGGGTAGTGAACCTGCTAACCTTCCTGTAGACTTTGTTTTGCCTAACCCTTGTAGTATGGCCTACGGGCTTTGAGGTTATGTCTGCGAGAGGTAATGCCCTTTCTGTTATTGTGGATTCCATCCGTATCTTGGAATCTAAAGTGCTCGCTCTCCAATCAGTGTTTGAAGTTTAGTGCCCTAGTGTTGTGGAGGGGGTGGGGGGCGTCAGATCGGCCACCCTATAATGCCTCTAGGCCTGGACCTCTGTCGGACTCTCAGGACACAGGGAGTGGGCAAGTCGAAAGCCGAAGGAGGGTTACGGGGACTCCCCACTGATCTGGCGTCCCTTCAGCAGGCCTGAAGACGCATCCAGGCTGCCAAAGATCGTGCACGTTGCAGGAATCCTGAAGGATTGCTTCTCGTCCTCCGAAGCGTCCTCCCCGCACAGGGGTTGGAACTTTCGGAAGGACTCACGCCCTCGACACGCCCCTCTAAAGAGAAGCTTTATAGAAGAGGACGCTTCACGTCCCTCTCTCTCGTCATCATCATGGGTTGCAAACGTCGCCTGAACATTTTTATGACTTTTCACTGCAGAAGAGAAACAGGACGTCATCGGAGCAGGACGCTTTTGAGCGCCTCAGACCGCCCTAGATAACTTTGTTACTGTGAGAAGGAAGACCTTGGTTTCTCCCCTCGCCCCCTTTCTTTCACAGGATCGGCAACAGTTAGCCTCGTTTTTCGCCAAGAGAGAGGCAGTACTGCGTCGCCGCAGGAAGGATTCGGGAGGCTGTCTGTTAAGAGAATCAGGCAGTCTCCTTCTCTTCAAGGCAAGATGCTCGGCAATACCCTCGCGAGGACGCTTTCAGACGCTCGGCGTTTCTATGCATCAAGACGCTCGGCAAGCCCCTCCTAGCTTTTCGAGATGCTCGACGCTCTGTCGAGAGGAAGGAACGTCGTTACTCTTGTAGCAAGGATTGTTTTCCTGCTCCCCAAGACGCTCCCCCCTCCTCTCCTCATGGCGCTCCGTATATGGTACGTGACGTGTTCGCTCTGCTGCGAAGCAGGTTCGGGTTGTTCAAGTTGCTAAGCTTGACGCCCGGCAAGCTGCTTTGCATAGTCAAGCAGCTCGCCAAGACGCCTCTCGCTCGTCCCTGAGGGACGCTCTGTCGGCTGCCAAGCATGACGCTAGTTCGGCACCTGAGCTGTACTCTTCTCAAGCTGCTAAGCTGGACGCTTTACATGCGGCTTTGTCACGAGCTGCTCGTCAGGACGCTGCAGCTGACGCTTTTCTGGACGCTCGTCAGGAAGCTGACATGGACGCTCTTCAGGACGCTCCTCAGGATGCTCCTTTATCGGACACTCTTCAGAACTCTCCGCAGGACGTTCCTTTACCGGAACTTTGCTAAGCTTCGGAGTTTGCTATTAAGCATTCCCGACTTTCGTCTTGAACCCTACTTCAAGTAGGAGACCCCTTTTACGAGAGGAGCCTCAGTGTTTGATTGCTTCGCGGTCTGTTAAGGACCCTTCTCCTGTTTGTTTCTGTAAAGGAGACAGTGTCCTCAAGCGACTTGCAACCTACGAATGAAGAAGAGACTACTTCGTCATCATCTTCATTTATCAAGGTGTTGACCCGTCTTCTATTAGACTTGTTTGCTGACAAGTTTCGGCCCTCGGTCCCTGTTGCTCCTCTCTCGCTGTTGCGTCGTTGAAGAAGAGGAAGGCGCCTGGTCTCGTCAAGATGTCCTCTTCGCTTTCTATGAAGAGAGCGTTCAATAGAATCCATGACTAGATGGACTCCAGGAAAGCGCAAGGCAAGACTTCTTTGCCTACTTCCAGCGAGGTTAAATGTAAGAGCAGGCATTTGATATGAGACGGGAGAGGAAGCTGGTTGGAGGGTTCCTTCCTCTTCCCAGGACGATTTTACCAGCCAGATAGACGCCCCCCGAGGAGTTCTCTCCCGTCCTCTGCTAAGGTGTCCCTAACACTTTCAGATCTGCATTGCCATCTGAAATGGCTGTTCAGGACGATGGATATTTTTAACTCCTAGGTTGGTGTTTCGGAGCCCTGGACCTGCAGTCTCGGGGACCTGACTCTCTTTCTCTCGAATAGCTATCCAATCTGCATGGATAAGGTAGTCAGGTTGTTCTGATGATATGGCATCTAGAAGGAGACTAGTAAATGAAGCAGATTTCGGTGTCATAAAACGCCTCTTCTGCGTTCAGGAAGGCGCTGCCTAAGGGGAACCTTCGGGTCCTACCTGCCTTAAGCCCAATCTCTTAGCAGGAATCCTGCCCCTTCCTCGATTTCTACGGGAATCGGGAAGACTAGACTATGCTCAAAATTCCTAGATTACCTTTTGTCATATCCGTTGACAAGATACTAAACGTTTTGTCAGGTAAGTGGGTAAGCCCCCATTGACAAAATATTAAATTCTCTTGTCACGTAAATGGGTTAGTTCTCATTGACAAAGATCCCAATAACATTCTATAGCGTAATCGGATAAGCTCTCATTGACAAGATTCAGAAGAACTCTCACTCATTGGTTACTACCTCGCTGAGGCTTCGTCGGGGAAAAAGACTTGTAGACTATGTCCATGAAGCCTTCTGTCCGATAACATAAAAAGCTGAGTTGTCCTCTTCGGTTCTCACTTGAGGCTCTCCTGCGGCTAATACTAATTCATTCTCTTGGCTAAGAGGACGAAGACAGTCGATCTCCATCCCTCTCTTCCTCGTTGAAGAAAGAATGTAGTAGGGAGATAGCTGTCCAAGTGGCCAAAATACTCTACATATTTTACATTCGCGTCATATTGCTATTAAGCGATTTGGTTCAAGTTATATATGCATACCGTAGTTACCCTACGGATGGCGACTGAGAGGACTTTTATTCTAATTACATTTAATCGGTACTCCCGGCAACCCTCCAGAGTTTCCAGTTTCCCTTTTAGCTATTTATTAGGTATTGTTATGACAACACCAGCTCAGCTTCTGTATTTAGCGAAATCTGTTTCAACCTAAATGTACCTGCTTGAGAGTTTCTTTCTGCTCGATGATGGTATCAAACATATCCCTTCGTAGAATGGATGTAAGGTTTGTAAGGTAAGGTAAGCTCTACATTCTCCCCCTTGGCCTTTTCTATGTTGGTGCCTGGGTCAGCCATTTTGTAGTTCGCTGCCTGAGTATCATCCTATCGCTCCACATGTGACATCTCTCAGCACCATTGGTGACACCTCTGTGTCATCATCATTTGCTCCCGTGACGTCATTGCTGCCATCTAGGACGTATCCTCTTTGTCAACGAGTCAAGAGCAGCACTTCGTGCACCTGAGAGTGTTAGTGTTTCGTCTCCTTTCCTGTTCAATCTTCTGTTGCTGCGTCTTCCTCTTCTTAGGGACACGAGCGTGTGCGGCCTCGCATGTATGTGCTCATATTGGTGATTTGTCTGCTGCTTTTCCTCTAGTGCTTATTCGTCGTCGTAAGGTTCTTAAGGCAAGGCGCCTGCGAAAAGATCAAAGGTTGTGAATGCGGGAGTGGTGCAGCCAGGGTGTTCGCCTTCCTCTCCCAATGGTGCTGTTGGGTGGTTCGACTCCGATGAATTCTCGTTCTGTGTCAAGAGGTCGAGATGCTTCTCCATCGCATGTATGTTTGTGTCTGCTCCGCACAGACACGTACGTGGACATGTACGTGAGTAATCTACTGCGAGTGTTTGTAGTAGTGTTCTAGTGTTGTGATTGGTTCTTCGCAGGAGTTGGTGTGTGCTCCATCCGGACAGGTCTTTGGTGTCTGTGTTGGCTGGCACTAAAGGTTCCTTGCCTGCTGAGTCTGCAGTTGGTTAGCACGAGGAAGGTGTGTTGGATAAGCCTGCATCTTCCTCTCGTCATCAGTCTCCATTGCCAGAGCAGGAGGAAGGAGACCCACACAAGAGTTTTTGTCTTCTTTTACCCACCTTTTACTGAGGTTGTTGATCTCATTTGTAGATTCAACATTCTGGAGATTAGGACTCAGGCTCAGTCATCTCTCACTCCTACTTGCTTGGAAGCCTTGCTGGGGACTTTGCAAGATCCTAAGTCGTCTTTTCAGCTTCCTTCATTGGGGCACGTTCAGTCGGTCCTGCAGAAGGTGAATGCCTCTGTGTCAGACCAGGACGGATCTCTTCGGTCAAGGGGCTGTTCCAAGTTGCTTCCTCCACCCCTCACAAGGCATAGGAAGTATTATGCTATGAACTCTGTCTGCTTGTTTCCTTGACACCTTAACCCAGATGTCATACGTCACAGTCCAGGTTGACTTTTGAGCAGATGAGGTTGGTGGCGATGTTCTTGTCACCACAGGATGCCTGGGTGATGGAGTCTACTGTAGCCTCCATGTTCCAGATGGTGTCATGGTTAAACTGGCGGGCGACAGCCATTGCCAAGATTGCGTCTGAACTGGTCTGCAGAATGGTTGGTGAGTGCATCTTCTCTTGCCAGATGGTTACAGTCTGGGGGCAAGGTATTTTTTTGTAACTTGCCCATCTTAGTGTCAATTATGGGCTAATCTTCTTCTGATCAGAAGAGATGCAGTGTGTCCAGGATGGCAAGATCGTTGACCCTGAGTCTTGTTGGTGCTCAGGAATGGGGATCTGTTGGATTCTCAGTTCCTGTTTTCTCAGACTGAGTGCTTGGAGGACGCGATAGACTAGCAGCAAAGCTAACACGAAGGAAAGGTTGATGCACCAGGCTCTCAAGTCGGAGTCTCGTTCTCGGAGATGTCCCTCTCCTCCTCCTCCTCCTGTTCAGCAACAAATGCAGAGATCGTCGCCTAGTAAGCTATCTAGAAGTTCAGCTTTGGCTGGGCCCTCACATTCGTCATCTCAGCCTAAGTTGGATGGCCAACGTCCCTTTTGACCCCGCTCTTACAGGTCAAGGAGGGGCTCCATGGGTAGAAATAAAGGGGGCGGGGTCGTTGATAAGTTGGGCACCTCTCCCTCTCCTTTGCCATGGGTGGGGGGATGCCTGGCAGGCCAGTGGGCCAAGTGGCAGAGTTATGAGGAGAAATGGTAGAGATGTCCTTTGGTCCGGTATCTACTACCGTTTGTTACTTCTCCCCCTGCTTTTAGACAGACCTCTGCCCAGGCAAGTGTATTCCCCCAATTCTCCGAAGTTTTTAGCGCTCTCCAGGAGGAAGTGCAGAAAATGCTGTACAAGGGTGCGATAGAGGAAGTGGTTCATCCGTCTCTGCGGTTTTACAGTCACCTCTTCTTGGTGCTAAAGGTGTCAGGGGGTTGGAGGCCTTGATCGACCTATCCACCTTGAATCATTTCGTCAGGAAGACGAGGTTCAGGTTGGATGGAGACCCCTCGATCGGTGTTGGCAGCTGGTGAGGGGAAAACAACTTCATGCTGTCGATAGTTCTAAGGGATGCATAATTCCAAATCCCTATTCATCCAGTGTCCAGGAAGTTTCCTTTGCTTCTCTCGGAATCAAGGCGTTTCAGTTCAAAGTCCTATGCTTCGGATTGACCACGTCCCCTCAGGTGTTCACAAGATTCTTCTCTCGTCTTGACTTTGGCCCATGCTCAAGGGATCCATCTGTCTGGTCAGGTACCTAGGCGGCTGGTTGGTCTTAGCGAGTTCCAGAGAGAAGCTGCTGCAGGACAAAGATTGCCTGCTTTGATTTTGTCCAGAACTCTGCATCTTGATGAACATAGAAAAATCAAATCTCGTACCCCAGTCAAAGAATTCTTTGATACAGCAGCGTCAAGGGTTTTTCTGTTGGATCAGAGGTTAGCGAATGTTGCCAGGGGTGGCCCACGCGACTTTCCTGTCGCAAACTGGAATCAGTCTAGCTCATTAGTGGCAGGTTCTTCTGGGAATTTTACCATCTCTGGAGAAACTGGTCCCTCACGGCGACTTCATCTTCGGTCTCTGCAATGGACGAGACTAAGGGGACTTCTGGTCTCGGTGGGGGGACTCAACCCCTGATAAGGGTTCCTCTGTTCCTAGAAGTGAGAGAAGATCTTCGTTGGTGGTTGGATGATCAGAATCTCTTGGAGGGTGTTCTTCTGCGTTCTCTGCCGCCGGATTTCCTTCTGTTTTCAGATGCCTCCCTCGCAGGTTGGGGTGTGCTCATTTTAGGCGGCCTCATTACTTCAGGCGTTGGAATTGAGGACAAACGGCAACATATCAACGTGTTGGAGTTAAAAGCAGCCTTTCTGGGTCTGGAGGAATTTCGGGAGAAAGTAGAGAGTCATTCTGTAGTTCTCATGTCGGACAACACGACAGTGGTCGCTTTTGTGAACAAGCAGTGGGGACTGGTTTTGCGTCAACTTCATGCTTTGACAGTCAAGATACAAATTACTAAGAATTGTGATTTCTGTTTGGTGATTCTAGATCCTCTGGCATTAGCAGAGGACGCATTCCAACATCCATGGGACAACCTCCGTTTTATTTGATCTTTCAAGTACTGAACAGGATGATGAGCTCGCAACAATCTCAAGATGACATTAGTAACTCCTCTGTGGCCGCAAGCAGAATGGTTTCCGGATCTGCTGTCGTCGAGGTTGCCGAGGGAGATTCCCCATTGGCAGTATCTTTTTTGTCAGCCACACAGAAAGATCCCACCAGTCAGGTGTAGAATCCTGGTCTCCACGGTTGGAGGCTATCAAGTCCTCCGAGCGAGAGGCTTTTTCTTTCTTTTCTCAGAAGACAGCAGGACAATTATGTCCAGCAATCGCAGGAAATCTACCTCTGCCGTTACCAAGGTAAATGAGCAATCTACTCTGGTGTCATAAATGGGTTTTTTGTACATGAAAACTTACCCAGCAGATATATACTTAGCTATAGACTCGGTCGTCCCGACAGAATTTCAAAACTCGCGGCACACGCGACAGGTAGGTCAGGTGATCCACCATTCCCGCCGCTGGGGTGGCGTGGTCTGGAACCATTCCCGTTTCTAAGCCATAATTTCTCTGTCTATTGTTTCGTTCCTCCATCTTGGATTTCAACTCGTTTGCCGAGAATTTGGATTGGTTTTTTTGGTGACGTATTCTGTTTTTTCTCTGGCTTGGCATACGCTTATTGTGGACTGTTTTTCGACTTTGGTTTTGGCTACTCTTTCATGATGTCTGACGCTAAGGCTTCACCTATGTTTAGAGTTTGTAGTAGAGAACGTTGCAAGGTTAGGCTGCGAAATCGGCGGTAGATCCTCATAGTGTTTGCGCTAAATGCAGAGAGAATGAATGTTCTTTTAATAACACCTGTATTGAGTGCGAAAACCTAACAGAGCTTGAATGGAAGGAGTTATCCTTCATATGTTAGGAAGCTTGAGAGAGATAGAGTAAATCTTCATATGTTAGGAAGCTTGAGAGAGATAGAGTAAGGAAGGCTTCAGCTAGGTCATCTAGTAGATCTTGTTCTCTAGAACAAGAAGTTGTTAACTCTCCTACTAACGATTTTCCCTTAGCCTCAGCTGCTTCTCCCTGTGCTGAATCCAAAGATTCTTCTTCAGAGAGGGAAAATGTTAAAGCTTCCATCAAGAAACTGCAAGCTCAGTTACGAGCTTCTAAATGAAGGTAAGAGTGGTGACAGTGATTTGTGCATAGTCCCCAGTGCAGTGGACAGGGGGCGTCTGACCGGTTCCTCATTGCTCCTAGGCCTAGACCTCTTCCAAACTCCCAGGACCAGGGGAGGAGGAATGTCGAAAGCGCAGGGAGGATGCAGAACATCCCCACCGGTCAGGCGCCCTTCGGCAGATCCTGTTGTAAAGTCCCAGGCTGCCTTGGATTGCCGCAGAAAAGGCGTCCTAAGGGAGTGTTTTTCGGCCTCAGACTCTTCCTCTCCTAAACGAGGATGGAGTTCGGCCTCTCTTTCGCGCCCTTTGAAGAGAGCCTGGAAGGCGCCAAAAGGAGACGCGGCTGATTCCAGCCCAGAGCGTTTTCCCGAGAATTGGCCCTCGGTGCCTAAGAAGACGAGACAAGAGGAGCCCTCTCTTCAGGATCCTACGCTAAGGATTCAACAAGGAGGAAAGATGTTTCGCTCCCTGTTAAGAGTTCCGCTAAGCGCCCCTCTTCGTATAGGAGAGAACCCTCACAATCTCCAGGGCGATTATCGCCTTCGTCGAGAGACTCGTCGGACAGGAGTTGTTCTCCGGATAGGAGAGTCCTTTCGCCCTATAGGCTTTCTTCTCCAAAGCGCCCTCTGGTGGGTAAGGCTTTGAATCCTGGTAGACAGGAAGAACGTAGCCTCTCTCCTGCGAGACGCCGTGAATCGAGCAGAAGTCTCGATCGGTTTAGGTTCAAGGAACCTGAAGAGACACTAAACCGATTTAGGTATCAGGATCCTTTGGGACTACAGGACCAGGAGCCAGGCAGGCGCAAAGAGGCAGTGAGACGCAAGAAAGGGCGTCAAGAGCCTCTCAAACCACAGGATTCAGGACGTCAGGAGTCTGCTAGAAGGCAGGAATCAGGAAGCCATGAGTCAGGACGCCAGGAGTCCAGGGCGCTCCAGGATTCAGGGCGCCATGAGTCAGGACGCCAGGAGTCAGGGCGCCAGGAGTCAGGACGCCAGGAGTCAGGGCGCCAGGAGTCAGGACGCCAGGAGTACGTTAGGCGTCAAGAGTTAGGGCGCCAGGAGCCTGTTAGGCGTCAGGAGTCAGGGCGCAGGGATCCATTCAAGCGCCCTGAATCAGGGCGTCAGGAGCCTATCAAGCGCCACGAGTCTGGCGAACCTCAAGGGCCTAGACAACAAGAGTCTAGTAGGCGCAAGAGTGTTTCGGACCGACAGGAGCCTCATTCTTCGTATAGAAGTTCGAGCGTTCAGCGCTCCCCTTCTCGGGAAAGGAGTACTTCTCCCGGGAAGAGCCCGATCACTCCCAAACGGTCTCCTTCAGTGGATCCGTTGGAACAAGTATCGGAAGAGGAGGAGCCCGTAGATGTAGCAGTTTCTGACTACAAGAGGCTCTCTCTTTTGCTTCTCAAGGAGTTCGGAGACTCCCTTCATCCTGCTGATCCTCCTTCACCAGGATCATTAATGTCGAGCACAAAAGCTCACAAGTCGTCTTCCTTCGTCAGGATGCGCCCTGCTTTTTGTATGAAAAAGGCCTTCCAAAGACCTTTTCCGAGTGGTTAACCTCTAGAAGGGAAGCGGGCAAAAACAGTTTTTTTCCTGCCCTTCCTTCTCCAAGTTAACAGGTAAACCGGGAAGGTGGTACGAGACCAAGGAACCAATGGGGTTAGGCCTCCCTTCATCCGCAGACGCGGATTTCGCCTCGCTAGTGGACTCTTCCAGGAGGAAGTCTTTGCTTTCTGCTAAAGCAACATGGGGCATGTGTGAGCTTGACCACCTTCTAAAGGGCCTCTTTAAGACCCTAGAAGTTTTCAACTTCATGGACTGGGTTTTGGGAGCGTTAGCTAAGAGAGCTCAGGACACTGACTTTGTCTCCATGGAGGAACTTTCAAGCGTCCTGGCTTGCTTGGACAGAGCGGTTATGGACGGTTCCGTAGAAGTTGCCTCACTTTTCGGAACAGGAGTCTTAAAGAAGAGATCGGTCTTTAGCTCTTTTCTAGCAAGAGCAGTATCACCCTTACAAAGAACATCTCTTCTTTTTGCACCTTTGTCCCCTCATTTGTTTCCACAGGAGACTGTTTAAGGGAGGGGGGTTGCTAACTCTCTTACGGAGAAGGCAACTCAGGATCTCCTCACTCACTCAGCCAAGAAGTTTAGGCCGGCCGTACCTATGGAGAAAAGAGAGAGACCCTCTTTTGTACAGCCCTTTCGAGGTGCCTCCTCTTCTAGGACCCCTCTTAGAGGTCGCAGGCACCACGATAGAAGGAGTAGACCATCTAGAAGGTCCTTCGGGAAGTCTAGATGAGCAGGGAGTCCTCCAGACAAAAGTAGGCGCCAGACTACTCCACTTTGCAAAAGTCTGGGCGCAGAAGGGAGCGGACTCTTGGTCCCTCTCGATCCTGAAAAAAGGATACTTGATCCCCTTCAGGGAAAATCCTCCCTTGACGACAACTCCAAGGGAGTTGACTGCAAGATACTCGGATCCGGTCCGAAAGCTTGCTATTTTGCAGGCAGTGGAACAGATGATTTCCAAAGAAGCGGTAGAACTGGTTCAAGATCTCCAGTCTCCAGGATTTTACAATCGGCTGTTCCTGGTACCGAAAGCATCGGGGGGATGGAGACCGGTTCTAGACGTCAGTGCCCTGAATTTCTTGTTTTGAAGAAGAAATTTTCGATGGAGACGTCTTCCTCTGTTCTGTCTGCTCTTCGTCCAGGGACTGGATGGTGTCCCTGGACCTTCAGGATGCGTATTTCCATGTGCCAATTCATCCGGCAGCAAGGAAATATCTAAGATTCATGTTCCAAGGGAAAGTATTCCAGTTCCGAGCGATGTGTTTCGGACTTTCGACTGCCCCTCAAGTCTTCACGGACATCATGAAGAATGTAGCTTATTGGCTACATCTGGAAGGGATCAGGATCTCATTATATCTGGACGATTGGCTAATAAGAGCCCAATCGGAGAAAAAATGTCTGGAGGACCTTTTATTTACTCTAAATTTGACAAAGTCCCTGGGACTTTTAGTCAATCGCGAGAAATCCATGCTGACTCCCCAGCAAAGTATTGTCTATCTGGGGATTCAGATGGATTCTCGGGATTTTCTAGCGTATCCTTCGCAGGATACGCTAGAAAATCCCGAGAATCCATCAGCGTTCTCTCCTTTCCTCCTTCGCAGGAAAGTGAGAGAACGCTGCTTAGAAAAGGTGGCAGTCTTCTTAAGGAAAGAACATTGTTCCGCGAGGGAATGGATGAGCTTACTGGGGACCCTCTCCTCGATGGAACAGTTCGTTTCCTTAGGAAGACTACACCTACGACCCCTTCAATTTTATCTGAAGGAGAAATGGGATTGGAAGTCCAACAATCTGGGAGAAACCTTTCCGATCTCGAAAGGAATCAAGGAGAATATCCGCTGGTGGTTAGATCCACAGAAACTAAGCAAGGGAATCTCCCTTCACTTACAGAACCCTCGCCTAGCGTTATTTGCAGACGCCTCAGATTCAGGGTGGGGAGCGACCCTAGGTTCGGAAGAAGTGTCAGGCACTTGGGAAGGAGAACAAGTGTCCTGGCACATAAACAAGAAAGAACTAACAGCCATTCATCTAGCTTTAGTTCATTTCGAGGAGCAGGTCTCAGGTCTGGGGATTCAAATCCACTCGGACAACACAACAGCCCTCGCATATATAAAGAAACAAGGGGGGAGGCGCATTCCTTTTCCCTGTACGAATCAGCAAAGGATCTGATGATTGGGCTCAGGACAAGGAGGAAAGATCTCATCTTCTCACAAGGTTTGTGCAGGGAGAGAGAAATGTACGGACAGATCTGTTGAGCAGAAAAGACCAAGTCCTACCCACGGAATGGACTCTCAATCCTCAGATGTGCCAACAACTATGGCATTCTGTGGGGAAGGCCCAATATAGACCTGTTCGCTACCAACAGGAATCACAGATTAGAGAACTATTGTCTCCCCGATCTCGGATCCACAAGCAGTAGCAAGTAGACAGCTTTCTGCTAGATTGGACAGGCTTGGACACATACGCCTTCCCTCCTTTCAAGATAGTAGGGGAAGTATTGAGGAAGTTCGCTTGCTCGGAAGGAACAAGAATGACCCTCATCGCTCCCTTCTGGCCAGCTCTCGATTGGTTCACAGAGGTGCTGGAGTGGTTAGTAGATTTTTTCCAAGATCGCTTCCACTAAGGAACGATCTTCTCAAACAACCCCACTTCGACAGGTTTCACAAAAACCTCCCCGCTCTAAGTCTGACCGCCTTCAGACTGTCGAAGGACTTGTCAGAGCAAGGGGCTTTTCACGTGAAGTGGCGAAGGCTATTGCAAGAGCCAGAAGAGTCTCCACCTCTAGGGTATATCAGTCGAAGTGGGAATTGTTTAGAAGATGTTGTAAGGGGAAGAAAATATCCTCTTCCAGTACCTCTGTAACTGAAATCGCAGATTTTCTTCTATATTTGAAAAAAGACTGTAACCTGGCAGTATCAACAGTGAAAGGTTACAGAAGTATGCTGGCCTCAGTCTTTCGACATAGAGGACTAGATTCTGACCAATAATAAAGATCTCCATGACCTTATAAGGTCTTTCGAAACACGAAAGACCATATAATCAAGAAACCTAGCTGGAACTTGGATGTGGTCCTCAAGTTCCTAATGTCGGAAAAATTCGTACCGTCTCACACAGCTTCTTTTAGAGACTTAACTAGAAAGTCCTTATTCCTCTTTGCGTTAGCGACAGCTAAGAGAATTAGCGAGTTGCAAGCTTTGGAAGGTAAAGTGGGTTTTAAGAAGGATTCAGCGATTTGCTCCTTTAAACCACTTTTCTAGCAAAGAATGAAAATCCCTCAAAGCCTTGGCCAAGAAGCTTTGAGATAAGAGGACTCTCTTCACTAACAGGAAGAGAACTAGAGAGGACTTTGTGTCCAGTCAGGGCACTCAAGTTCTACCTGAAGAAGAAAACGTGCTAGGAGGTACAGAAGAAAGTCTTTGGTGCTCTGTAAGAGATCCGAAAGATCGATTTCAAAGAATGCCCTACATTCTTCATAAAGGATGTAATAAAGGAAGCTCACCTTAGTGCGATGAAGAGCACCTCAAGGTTCTCAGAGTAAGAGCGCATGAAGTGAGAGCCATAGCTACGTCAATGGCATTTCACAAAACATGGTCTCTGCAGGCACTTATAGAGTCTACGTTTTGGAGATGTAATTCTGTGTTTGCCTCGAATTACCTAAGGGACGTAAAAATTTCTTACGAAAAGTTCTTTGCTCTGGGAGCGTATGTTTCGGCGAATTCAGTGCTGGGAGAAAGGGGCTGAGGCTAATCCTTCGTAATTTACTTTAGTGTTTAATTTTTTCTTTTATTGGTGGTTGTTTTTATTGGTTGATTGTCAGAAGGAATAGGGAACCCTCTTGCAATTCATAGATTATAACAGTACTAACATGGTCAGGTGATCGGGATTGGCCTCAGTGCTTTTTGTGATTACTTATAGTAACCTTAACTCTGTCATGTAAGAGGGCGAGTCTCCATTGATATGACAAAGGTCAAGGCTCTACCATGTAAGTTGGGTCAGCCCCCATTGGTACGATCCAGAATAGGCTCTGTCGCGTAAGCGGGCTAGCCCCCATTGACACGATCCAAAGAGTTATTCAGCCATAGGTCCATACCTCGCTGAAACTCTTGAGGCAGGCAGACTCATCGACAGTAGTCATGAAGTCTTCAGCCCAATCAGGTAGGAACCATGGATTATTTTATCCAAGAACATATGTTGTTTTTTCCCTGTTTTTTAATGTATTTAGTTTAAGTATTATTTTGTTTTTAGCTGTCTCTTACCCGCCACCAAGGGTGCCAATCAGCTAAGTATATATCTGCTGGGTAAGTTTTCATGTACAAAAATGATATTGTTAAGATACAATAAAGTTTTGTACATACTTACCTGGCAGATAATACGATTAATGGCCCACCCATCCCCCTAGGAGACAGGTGGAAGAGAAATTATGGCTTAGAAAACGGGAATGGTTCCAGACCCCGCCAACCCAGCGGCAGGAATGGTGGATCACCTGACCTACCTGTCGCGTGTGCCGCGAGTTTTGAAATTCTGTCGGGACGACCGAGTCTATAGCTAAGTATATATCTGCCAGGTAAGTATGTACAAAACTTTATTGTATCTTAACAATATCATTTTTCTCCACTTGAAACCTCTATTCAGGGCATAGCAGACTTTTTGGTCCGTCTTGTCCATTTCTGCTATCAGAGGTGTTGACATTTCCTCATCCTGGGAACTCTCCTTGCTGTTTAAAGGGTTTGAGCAGTTGTGTTCACCGAGGGAGCTTAACCCTCCAATATGGGATGTTTCCGTGGTCCTGAGAAGTTTCACCTAAGCTCCTTATGAGCCTTTACGTCGTTCATCAGACAGGAACTTGACACTCAAAACCGTTTTTCTTCTTGGCCTTGGCTTTCCCCCCCACAAAAAGAGGGGGGGAGCTTCTTGGCCTGAGCTGTGATGTGAAGCACACCAGGGGTTAGGGGTCAATGTCCTTCAAATTTGTCCCGGAGTTCGTGGCTAAGACCCAGAGTCCTTCAGTGCAGGATGACAGGTTTGCCTCCTTTTCTATTCCATCTCTGGATGACTGTGGGCATTGATTCTCAAGAGCTCTTAGTGTGTCTTGTCCGGGCTCTGTGTTGCTATTTAAGAGGGCAGACATCTCAGGCCAGGTTGTTGTAGGGTTTTTGTTAGCACATGGAATTCTAAGAAAGTGGTGTACAAGAATGCAATCTCTTTTTGGTTACGTGAAGCTCAGACAGGCGTATTTGACTTGATGATTCTGCCTCCGAGTCTGTGCAGGCTAGAGCACATGACGTCAGGGGTATTGGTCCCTCTCTGGCTTTCAAGAAGAATTTGGCTGTTCATGGAGTCCTGAGCGCTGGTACTTGGTTACGCCAGTCCACATTCACCTCTTTCTATCTTGAATATGTTGCCCACAGATCTATGGACATTTTTTCATAGGGTCCTGTGGTGGCTGCCTAACAGATGGTGTAACTCATCCTTGCCCTTAACTGGGCACATTTGTATCTTATCTAAGATGATTGGGTGGAATAGAGAATGAGTGAGTTGGCTGGTCTCTTTCTTTCTCTTGTTCCTTTCCTTCTTCCTACGGGTGGGTTGAGGAATAGCACGTCTTTGCTGGACTGGTCTGGTACAGGTGAGTAAGGTAGTCATACTGGTAGTTTGTTTGCTTTGTGTTCAAATAGTCAAACCCTCTATTCAGTAGCATATACTCAGCTCTCTAGCAAGGGGGAGTGAGGAATGGTAACGAGTCATGATGCATTGGTTTGTTATCAAACAGTCAGAATTTCTCTTTAGTTCCCTACTGCAATGAATCTTCTCATATATCATGGTATGTAGCCCAGTTGGCTGAGTTGTGGATATCAGTTTACCTAGCTTCTCACAGGCATTAGTCCCTCTCCTGTAGATGTTTCTTTTGGAGTTGGACTGGTGGGTTGGCTCCCAGCCGCTTTAGGATGTCTGTACCTCCCTCCAAGTATAAGTCTATCCTATTGTTAAGACCAAAGGTTTGTTTGCGTATGAACAAATGACAAATGTTCTAAGGCAATTTGTATTTTTCATAGCTACAAACCTGAGGTCTTAACATTTTACTGCCCACCTCTAGTACACCCCTCTGTCATCTTATGACATCATGGATTGGTAAAGACTAAACCTGATAGCGTGGGTGCGTGGCCTTTGACAGACCTCACTGATTCCTTGCTTTTCAATCTCTGATTGTTAAGACCTCAGGTTTGTAGTTATGAAAAATACAAATTGTGTTGAAAATTTGTCAATTTTTATAATAGAATTAAGTTTAATGCCTACTCAGCAAGTAATTACATGATTGGAGCCCACCCTCCTCCCCTCTGATGGACATTGGGCATAAAACAGAATGAGGTGATGAGCCAAGGCATTACCAGTACTATTGCCGTTAATGGCTGGCACCTTGGGCCTACACTCAGCTTTCAGAGGCTTCCTGCAAATTCTTTTTGATGTGGAGTGAGAAATTATTAGCTATGTAATTACTTGGTTATGTATAAAACTTTTACTATAAAAATGTCATGTTTCTTCAGTAGAATTTTAGCATATCTACATTACAGTTTATGGTTGTATGTAAGATTAAATTTACAGGATCGGCCCAGCCGATTGTCTGACATGATTTTTATTTAATTTTGCTGTAGTTAAAAAGCAAATTTTTTGTTCCTAAGGTATTCATGACGCAGACGGAACATGAGAGGGTACGTGCACTCTGCCTGGAATATATGGTCCTCCATAGAGAAGAATTTGAGCCAGTAAGTACAGTATACTAATTTGGTAAATTGTGTTACAATTTTACAGTATTCCATTTATGTTTACTTTGTTCATATTGGTTTGTGGACTATGTGGATGAGGTCCTTTGATAGTTATACTAGTTTTGTTTCATTCCCTCTAGAAGTGCATAGGAAGAATGACCGTATCATCAGATTGAAGATATGTTATGGAGGAGAGATTCTGAATATTATAAGTGCATATGCACCACAAGTTGGTTGCACAGAAGAAGAGAAGGGAAATTTCTGGAGAGACATGGATGGAATAATGCAAGAACTGGAAGAACATGAGAGGGTGATATTGGGGACAGATTTGAATGGCCAAGTCGGAAGTGAAAATGAGGCGATTGGTTGGGTGCATGGTGGCCATGGAATTGGGGAGAGAAACCCAGAAGGAGAGAGTGTAGTGGACTTTGCTGTGTCATTCGACATGGCATTAGTAAACACATTCTTTAAGAAGAAAAGGGAACACCTAATAACATATAGGAGTGGGGGGAAGATGCTCCCAGATAGACTACTTCCTTCCTGTATAAAAGGATAAAGCTGGTGGAGGTCAAGAACTGCAAAGTTATTCCAGGCGACCATGTAGCCCCCCAACACAGACTGCTATGTATGGATTTGAAGCTAAAAAGGGAAAGAAAAACCAAAGCTAAAGGGATAAGGAAAATTAAATGGTACAAATTAGAGAAGGAGGGGGATAAGAAGAGAGTTTAAGAGGAGGGTTTTGGAGGATATTGATATGGGGATTGAAGATGTTCAAGAGTGGTGGGCATGAAATGCAGCAGTAATAAGAAGGCATGGAAAGGAGTTGCTAGGGGAGACATCTGGTATCATATGGGAAGAAAAGGAGAGTTGGTGGTAGGATGAAGACATTGAGAAAGTAGTAAAAGATAAGAAGGAGGCAAAGAAAAGATGGGAAGAGTCAGTCAGTGGAAGACAGAGATAGGTTCAGAGAGAAAAACAAAGCGGTGAAAAAGGTGGTAGCCCAAGCTAAAGCAAAGTTGTATGATGATGTGTATAATGAGCTGGGGACAAAGGAAGGATTAATGAAGATCAAGCTATCAAAGGCTAGAAATAAGAGCACCAAAGATATTACACATATCAAACAAATAAAAGATGAAGGGGAAATTGAAGATAGGAAAGAATAACTTTGAAACTGTCTTGAATTTAGTTTAAGGTGATAGTTGAAGACATATTTGGTGCTGAACTAAAGTAGGCAGTTATAAAACATTGAAATAGTGGTCTTGGGTGGGTTCATTATTAAAGTAGGGGCAGTTTAAAGCAATTTTTAGGGGGGGGTACCAGGATAACACGGGTATTTACTTATCACGGGGGGTTCTGGGCCCTACCCCCCGCGATTATTGAGGCCCTACTCTCTCTCTCTCTCTCTCTCCTCTCTCTCTCTCTCTCTCTCTCTCTCTCTCTCTCTCTCTCTCTCTCTCTCTCGTAGTTAGCTCTCACACTAGTTCATGATTTTGAACTGATTTAATTTTACCTTCACCCTCTGCAAACATTACTTATGTACAGGTATTTTCCTACTTACAGTGGGATTAGGTTCTGATAAACCCATCACATGTCAAAAAAATCGTATCTCAAATACAGTCTAGCTACATTTGGGTAATCAGTACCATCTTTACATATAGGGTAGCTACCCTACACAACACACTGTACTTGTACGTATACGGCATAGTAATTATTAATTACAGCTCTAGGTTCAATGCATTTTGGCTCATGATAATTCAGTACTAAGAGAAATTGAATAACTAACAAGTTAGCCTAACGTATACGATGATAGATACCATGGTAAATTGGACTCAGATTCAGACTGATATCGGCATAATTGAGCAATACCTATCAGGCTGCTGATGCCTACATGTAATTATGCAGTAAAAAAACATAACAAATATGCATCTTTTCCGTGAATCTTTTAAAAATGATACATTAGTCTATCCTATTATATTGTATGTATTCTCATATGTATTGTATCAAAAAATACTAAGAAAGCAGTCAATGTTTTGGTTTGGAAATCAGCTGATGGTGAATACAAATTTATTTCATCGTATTTAACTCAGTTTGGAGCGAATTGTTTTGCTTCTTGTTGGCATAAAAGAATATCAAGATACTTTACTTACATGAGACAAGGTCATCTTTTCGTTATAAGACGTGTTAATTTTAAGTTAAAATATGAATTTAATACGTCTCATTGGTAACTAAATTATTTTTTTCGTTAACAGATTGCTTTGTTGGCATGTTTATAGTGTAAAGAAAATTACATGATTCCGTTTGCTATTTTCACTTGATTTCTTCATAGTACGAGCTTTACCGTTACGTTATTTATCTTTTATCGACGTGAAAACAGCAGTAAACTGTATTCTTTCAAGACCTGAAATTTTGATTAAAATGATTCTCTCTCTCAGCTTTATCTACGGTTGTGTTTGATTGGATAAGTGTACGGGAGCTTTATCTTCGTTACTGATGCACAATAATAGTCATTAGCAGCTTGAAAAGTGTTCTCAGCTTCAGCTACAACTTTGTTTAAATTTAAAAGTGTTTCCTTGCTGATCTTTGATCTATAGCGAACAAAGTTATTTCCTGAAAATATATAAGTCCTATTATACATAACGTCATGTATAACATAACTGTGGTAATTTTGTTTACTATCGTATGATGGTTGAAATACTAGCCAAATAGATGTTGTTATCCAATTCAGTTGTACTTAGCAAATGTTGTTTCTTGTTCTGTTGTTCATGGCTGTACACATTTACCAAAAGAGTAACAGAGTTGAGAATGTTTATGTATGCCATTTGGAAAAACAGAGTTTTTCCATATGGCGACCATGCCAGGACATTAGTGCAATCCTTGATCTCCTTGTTGTTTGTGTTGTAAGCTTTTGTTGTTGCAGGATCACATTGCTCCACCAACCAATGAAAAATCGGCGAGTGGTTGATCCCCTGCTTACTTACCACTATATATATTGAGTAGATCCTGACAGCATCTACAAAATTATTTATTTGCTTACTGTAATAAATAAATTTTAAAGCAACAATATCCCTGTAATAGCAGAGAGAAAGCAATTATCATAAAAACAGAGAAGACTATTTACAGGTTAAATGCAGCTGCTGCAGCAGTATCTTTCAAATAATACTTGTTTGAAAAAGGGTCTTCTTCCAAAAAATAGTAATAATAATACATTTATAATAATAAAAGTATATCTACTTCCTTTCGACTTTATCTCTTCTCTCCAATCGTGCTCTCTTCACCTCACGCCCACGACTCTCCGAAACACCCAGCTCCCCAAGAAGTGAGGAAGTCTTGTTAGTCCACAAAGCCACTGGCTCTTCATCAGGAAGACAAAGTTCAGGATGGAGACTAATCAAACAGTCTTAGCAGCCATCAGAGACAATGATTACATGCTGACTATGGATTTGAAGGATGCTTACTTCCAGATCCTTATCCATTCCTCCTCTCCCAGAAATTTCTTCACTTCAGTCTGCAAGAACTGGTGTTCCAGTTTAAAGTTTTTGCTTCAGCTTAGCAACAGCTCCCCAGGTGTTCACGAGAGTTTCACCCGTGTCGACATGGATCGTGCTCGGGATTCGCCTCCTAAGATATCTCAATGACTGGCTTGTCTTAACGAGTTCTCAGGAAAAGATAATTCGATACAGGGACCGTCTGTTGTCACTTGTTCCATCTGAGACTGGCAAGCATTTTCATTTGAGCATAAAAGTTCCATGATCAGAATTTTAACATTTATAAAAAAAATATATTTAATGGCTTTGTTGTCCCAGTGCTTGGCTTTTTAATAGAAATGTTATAATCCATTCATTCAAATACAGAATTATGATGGAAAATACATTTTTGCCATCACCCCACCCATGTCTTCCATCAAAAGCCATAACTAAAGTTTATGCTTTGATTGATTGGTGTTTTGTAAAGTGGAATTTGTCACATATTAAAGGACAGCATTCTGGTGATGTAGCCAGGTTCTAAAATACATGGAAAAGTGTAAATTTTTACGGGCCTTGAGCATTTTATTAGCAAAGCCTTTCCTTGAGCCTTTCAGGCTTGCTTATTATTTTGCTGGTACTATAATAATTCAATATTTACATTTTATTTAGTTTTGTATGCTTTAGTTTAACAGTTCTTTTTTTTAATATTCCATTAGACTGCTATTTGTATGTATCTTTAGCCATATTTTTTTTCTTTTACAGTTTTTGGATATTCCTTTGGACCACATGTGATAATTTACAAGATGTTAGGGAATGGGGTGGACACCTGGAGATCGTGGCCATGTCACGACTTTTCAAGTAAGTATTAAGTAGGGTAGATGTGCAGTACAGTGGTCCCCCCGAATTTGCGGGGATGCGTACCAGACCCCCCGCGAATAGTTGAAACCCCTATGAAAATGAAAAGCTTAAAACCTCCTATTTTGGTAGTTAAAACTTAAGAAAAACCCACAACAAATTTTTGTACCCTGTTTTTTATAATAGTATTATAACAAAAAGTGCATTTTATAATGAAACATAAAAAAAACAGGAATTTATGGATATTACTCATAGAAAAATACTGTGAATAGGTTAATTTTCCACGAATGAGGGTGGGAAATGTTCCAGAGAGAAACCCGTGAATCCGGAGAACGCAAATACGGGCGGTTCCACTGTACTCATACTGTTTTGTTTCAGTGCTGTATAGTATTAAGTTGTTTCATTGACTATGGAAACTACCTGTAGTTATGGAATACTACTTCTGTTAGACATGTTAGACATTTATGAAATATCAATCCTTAGCTGCACAGACAAATTGATTAAAGTCCCATACTTGCATGAAAATACAAGTGATTTCAGATCTTTTGAGAGGTATATGTGATTATCAGCTAAAGTTTTATTATTTTAAAAACTTTAACCAATTAGATTTCACACCCATGATTTGTTCTGACAAGAATATAAACCAGATATTGTATACAAGAATATTTCAACACTAACTGGAAATGGTTATTGAAGCTTGGTAATAAGGTGTTAAGTTTGTGAATGGTAGGATGCAAATATCTCCATTCTAGACTTTTAAATTGCCCTACTGTAGCTTCCACTTTTATAAGGACAGTAATCTATTTTTTTAAATGCACTTCCTACATCCTATGACTACCATCGCCATCCATATTTTGGTATGCAATTCCCTTAGAGTTTTATTGTGATACACACCATAACAAGCTAATGTTTCATGTGGTGAAGCAAGTGGTAATGCAATAAAGAAAACTGATCTGTGGTTCAAGGGTCTAATTAACCCGTCTAGATAAAGGAGAGAAATCACAACCTAGTAACGTTACCTACCTGGAGCTTTCACAGGGACTGGCATTTCTGCAGCTAAACCAAGTTACAGTAGTACCTCGAGATACGAAAGGCTCAACTTACGAAAAACTCGAGATACGAAAGCTAACACGAAAAATTTTACTGCTCTACATATGAAAGTTTTCAAGATACGAAAGGTTTCTGAAAGTCTGAGATTCGCCCCATAACAATTTTGAAACTCGCGCCGCACGCCGCCATCTTAGTTATAGTAGACTCGCCACTGTCCTCCTGCTCTCGCATTGGTTACTGATGCTAGCCAAGCCATGAGATCCTTCTCTCTAATTGGACAGCATTCCTCCCATCATGCATCTTCTATACGTACGATGTGGCGTGCCTTAGCTCGGCCACTCCGCACCCAAAACTTTACCGTACGCAATCGGCATTTGTTCGGTCCAACGATTTCGTTTAGTAATGTAAATTCGTTAGTGATTTCGTTGCAGTACATATTATCGTTGTGCGAAGACTGTATTGTGTAACTTTACGTAAATTAACGTACAAGATTAATGTAGTCATGGGTCCCAAGAAAGTTGAAATTCACGAAAAGAAGCGCATGCTGTCTTTGGAGACAAAGATGAAGATCATAAAGAAGTACGAAGCTGGTATGCGATTGAGTGTGGTCCAAATTGTTGTAGTATTTCATTGTTTATAGGTCAATTTAGCTTTATTATGAAATTTAATGGGGTGTTTTTTGGAGGGCTTGGAACGGATTAGCCATTTCATGTAAAATGTGTTCCAAGATACGAAAAACTCATTATACGAAGGCCGCCTCGGAATGGATTAATTTCGTATCTCGAGGTACCACTGTATTTTATTTATCCCAAAAGCTAACAAGACAAAAAGGAAAATGAATTGGAAATCTCAAAACCACGAAACACAATTACAGTGTTCCCCCTGTATTTGGGGGGTTGCGTACCAGGCACCCCCGTGAATAGTTCAACCCGCAAATACAGTGGTACCTCGAGATACGAAATTAATCCGTTCCGAGGCGGCCTTCGTATTATGAGTTTTTTCGTATCTTGGAACACATTTACATGTAAAATGGCTAATCCGTTCCAAGCCCTCCAAAAACACCCCAGTAAATTATATTTCCAGGCCTAAAACACATGTTCTAGGGTTACAACGCCGATCCAACGGAAGAAATATGACTCCAAAAAGGCAATACTGTACATACTTGAGTAATATTCAACTGCATGTAATGTTCAACCCCATTTTATTACGACTTTAGCATACTATGTCCCTTAGCAATAAGCCTAGCCTATGTTAGCTGTTGCTACTGTAGCCTAGTCTATGATTCTGACATCTAAACCTAAGAGCTAAAAGCTTAGAATATGCCAATAAAATGTATAAATAATCAGTATGTACTTATTTCAAACAATATTATTAATTAATCATTAACTATAATACACAAACAAACAAAAACAAACCTTCCAATCGATTGTTTACATTCAGCTCTTACCCGTCTTACGAGTATCGAACGAGCGCCAAGCAATCATTTTTCCTAGCACACAGTAAGCCATAAATTGTCATTAGTATCTCTCTTCAACTAATGAAACTACCAAACAGTATAATAACCATTCATTTCTATTCTTTATTCTATCTTTACCTAATGGAGATACCGAGTTACTGACAGCTATAATGAAACATACGTATACGTAACGTAATAATAAAGCAGAAGAAGAATTCTAAAAAATACGTATTTGTTGGCAGTTCTGATTTATTTTATTATTTTATGATATCTAATTCACATTTTTTTTTATTAAATGTATTGCATGTACTCATTTCAAATAATTATTAAGTAACCATTAACTATAATAAACAAACAAAAAAAGCTTCCAAACGTCTGTTTACATCCAGCACTTACGAGTATCGAACGATCGACAAGCAATCACTTTACACAGTAAGCCATAAATTTTCATTATCTCTCTTCAACTACTGAAACTACCAAACAGTATAATAACCATTCATTCTATTCTTTATTCTATCTTTACTTAATGTTTTTTTTTATTAAATGTATTGCATGAATAAGTTTTTCAATTTACAGCATCCTTTTACCAATAGAATACTTAAAGCACAAGGGGTAGATGCTGACCAATAGGAGAGCAGGACCTTATGGGGTGACTAGCATCAGAAACCAATGGGAGAGCGGGAGGATGGTGGCGAGTTTACTCAGTTGGTGGCGCGGGAGTTTTAACATTTTTCTCGGTGGTCCGGGCAAATCTCGGGACTTTACAGCAACAACCTTTCGTATCTTGAAAACTTTTGCGATGTAGAGCAGTAAAATTTTTCGCATTGGCTTTCGTATCTCGAGTTTTTCGTAAGTAGAGCCTTTCGTATCTCGAGGTACTACTGTAGTTGAAACCACCACTAGAAATGCTTATAATTGCTTATTTGAAAGTTCAGATACCAAATGGATACCTTAAATATACCTAAAATTACTAACCTATTACTGTATTAATCTTTGAGGTTATATTATTGATTTAGTAATTTCAAAGCCATCTTATAACATTTTACCATTAAGGGTATCTGCGGTGTTGGGGGTTAATTTTGAGAGACGTGTTCAAACTTCCACAGGTGTTACCTCTAGTTTGACTGAAGATGCACACAAAATGTTTTAGTGAATTAGACGAAAACTTTTTTTTAACAAATATTTTTCTTTTAAACATAGCATTTTTTATTTGTTTTTTGTTTTTAAAGTATATCTCGTTCCCTATTTATCATTCAATTTAAAGAAAAAAGTAACAGCAGAAAGTTTAATACCTATCAATAAAACGGCAAACTCAGAAATCTAATATGAGGGCCTCAGAACCAGAGAGTCGTATATGCCACTTTTTAAAAAATGAGTAAATTGGCCTCAAAGTTTATCATTCATTACTCTGCTTCTAAGAAAGATATCGATTTAAACTTAGTTTCATATGAAAGCTATACTCTTTATAAGTTTTTTGTGAAAATTTGAAAAAAATTGTTGGGTGCGCTTGCGCGCTAGCATTCAAAATGTCTGCCAAACTCCCATTTTTTTTTAATATTTGAGTCATAACAAGCACTTAAACCATAATTGAATGTGTAAACGATAATAAAGTGTTATCATATTGTTGTAATAATGATGATGATATTAATAAGAGTAATAGTAATAATACTGGTAATAATAATGATAATAATACTATTAATAATAATATTGTAATAATAATAGTGTGCTGAAAAGACCATACATTTTTGTGATAAGAAACCGAGTATGCTAATGATCATAATGATAATAATAATAGTATAATAATAACAATGAATAATAATAATAATAATAATATAATAATGAATGATAATAATAGTAATAAAAATAATGATGATGTACAATAATATTAGTACTAATAATGACACTGATGATGATAACCTTTCATCATCATAATACATCGATACTTATAATCAATCACAAGAAAATACTATAATAGAATAGTAAATACTATTGTCATAATAATAATGATAATAATAATAATAATAGATAATAATAATCAATGATAGAAATAATAATATTATGATGTTGTAATAATGATGTTGACGATGATAAACCTTGAATCACCATGATGTTTAACCATCAATAATACACAATAATAATATTATCATAATTTTTTGTTATACTACTACTACTTAACTACTAGGGCCCCCATCCTTTAATAGAAGCTGCAATGTGAAGGGGACTTAACTCGATCAGATTGCAGACTGTTAGCTCAAACATCGCTACCAGCTGTGACCCTCATCCACTACTACTACTACTACTACTACTTCTACTACTACTACTACTACTACTACTACTTCTACTAGTACTACGACTATTATTACTGCCAGAGGAAGACATAATGTACTCAAATAAAGAGTAATTTAGACAAAATAACAGCACAACACAACGGATAATCGTAATCTCCCGCTATGATCACTGAAGTAAGATGTAAACATTGGCGGGAGATTGTAAGCTGCGCGGTGATTGGTCGATGCTTACACGCCTTATGGGGAAAAACGCTCATTGGCCTAGAATTCGCTACCCGCGAAGTGACGAGCGCTCTCATTGGCTTAATCAGCGCTAGTGATATGCGTCGATATGGTCCTAATGATGCGGTCCGAGCGGCTGCCCAGCACCGCTCGAAGTCATGTTCTTCCTGTAGCTAAAATCGATAATTCCGACTGTCCCAGTAGGAATTTCGACCGTATGTAATGGTGGAATGGCCCTAGAAATGCCTCAAATACACAGAGAAAAGGTTACTAAATCTACCAGTATGCATAACTCCAAATCCGTGGAAGTGGCATATACGACTTTCTGGTTCTGGGGCCCTCATATGTGATGTGTGCTATTTAGAAAAAGTATTTTGAAGAATTCTATAAAAATACCATAAAATTATGTATTAGATATTGATAAAATAAAATTTTGAGAGAAAAAAAGAAAAATAAATTTGCCAATGTGTTCTCTCTACTATCTTTATTCAAATTGCTTTTTAGATTGGTTAAAATCCATTCATAAATAAGAGAGTTTTTAGAATTTAAATGTAGAAGAAAATGTATGTTTTGAGAAAAAGGCAGCTAAAGTTTGCTAACCATTTATTTTGCTTTTAGAAGCATATAAAGTTTCTTGGAAAAGTCTACATGGCGCCTGTTTCCTTCTCTTTTTTAAGATATATTATTCCCTCTAAAAAAAACATTTATCACTTAAAGAAAATAGTTTTTATTATTTTTGGGGGTTATCGTAGAACACCACTGTACTCTTGTGCTGCCAAGTTTTGAGAAGGCTAATGAGCCCCTCCTTCATATCTCCTTTTGGTGTTCTTTGCTTCTTTTGCTTTCTTGAATGCATAGCAGACCTCCTTCGTTTCCTGGTCTTCTCTTTCATCTGAAGGAACCTTTCAGGCTTTCTCCTGTCGTTTTTTTTTCTCATAATAGGCAGCAACGAACTTGCTGCATAGCTTATATTATGTTCCGTTGCAGCAACATGAAAAGTAAAGGTTGCAGTATCTTCCCATGAAGTCTCACCTTTGGACACTTTGCCCATATTTTACTGTTGAATGATTCATTTAGGTTTTGAGGTACGACCTTTTGCACATCTTTGCAGTAAATTATCAGAGGAAAGCTCTTCAAATATTTGGCAAACTGGGATTGTTTGTTCCTCTGTAAGCTGGAGTTTTACTTTCATCTTCTTGTGTCTTCTGGGAGATACATTCATTGCCAAATCACGATTATATAAACACCAGCTATCTTGGCAATGGGACACTGAGAATGATCATGATTTTTATCATCATTAGTCAGATGTAAAAAGAATTGCCATTATAGTTTTTTTCATGTTATCTATATTGGGTCAGTGGGGTCTTTAGCTCCATTTCTTACTGCAATGCCAAAAATATTTTCCAATTTTTATCACCGTGCTGTCACTCAATTTATTGAGTCCTCCAAGCTCACTCCTTGAGCACTGGACATGGAGTGCCATAAGGACCAGTGCCCTCATTCAAACTGCATACTCCTTTATATGCTGTTGAGTCCCCATCACCGACAAATACTTTATATATGAATTTCCTGTCTAGTGATTTTTGCCACAATGTGAGAGCAGCAGCAGCTTCCATATTTCCAGAAGCTTGGTCAAAATTCTTTTTGCATTTTCCGGACTGTATATGTTTTTCATAAGTTGCATCATATTGTTCTTTTGTTAGTTCATTTTTTTGTTTATTATTCAAAGTACTGCAGGAATTACATATCTTACTGAAGAAACAAAAACCCAGTGTAAGCCTCGGTAACAACTATGCCAATAGGGGATTGATGTCCCCTTTTCATCCAGGTGCCGTCATATCTTACCTTGATAGGTTATTTACCATGTTCATCTGGTTTGACCCCAATGCTTTCATAATATTCAAATATTGCTTTATCAACTCTTTCATGGATTCCTTGAATGTCTGGTCAGCAATCCGTTCAATATACTCTATAATGTTCATAAGTGCTGTTTGCTAAAGGTTTGGCACCTAAGGCAATTCGAGTGTTATTCAAGGCTGCCAGGCCTCCCCCATTTATCATGTTTTGATATATAAATGGAGCTTTTGTTTCTCCGACATGTTCTGTTTTCACACTTTCATTAGCTTGCACTTTGGTATATTGTAAAACAGATGGCACCAAACACTTACATTTTAGTTTCAAGTCAACATCAAAACTGTTTTATCAATTTCAAGTGTTATGTTGCTGTCACACTGCCCACAATACGTCGAACTAAAAGCATCTTTTAGAGCTCTCAAGGGTAATAAAACTATTTCTCCATCATTGCTTACACTCAGAAGGTCTTCTTTTTCAGTCATATAACTTCTCAATAAAAAAACTCCTTAGGTTGGCTCCTGATAAAACACAAACATCACCTGCTACGTCAGGGAGAGCAATTACATCTTGAAAATGCTCATTCTCTTCCTCCTCCCCTCCCCTCCTCATCATCAGATAACTTCCAAACAAAGTCATCAGTGCCATCATCATCTTCATCATCTTGACATATTTGTGCAAGGGAATAATAGATTTCCCTCGGAGCTTCGTAATAAAAAGTATTTGGCATCACTTCAGCACACGTGGTTGGTGGCGACATGTGAGGAAGCTACATTAGCTCTGTCTATACTTTTAGTTTCAAGATAAGTTTTGGTATTGCGAGAGCTTGCTTCCCTTCGTTTACTAAACTTCTTTTTAGGCATGTTAGTAGTACAGTGTTCCCCCCCTTTTCACGTGGAATTTGTACCAGACACCCCCATGAATAGTTAAAACCACCACTAAAACAAAAAGCTTATAACTGCCTATCTTGAAAGTTCAGATACCAAATGTATACCTTATGGGGGCGGCCGGCTAATGCCATTTTTTAAGGACAGGACTTTGATATTCATACCACTTAATAAGGTGACGGGACATCTCCAAACCGCATATGATTTTCGCCTCTGACCTTCGGTTTTGTGACGCCAGGGCGATTTATCCCGAAAATGGCCATTTTTAAAATTCTATCTCCTCCCTTGATATTTAATATTAAGACCTAGGATTACTACCATATATAGACCTGATGTAGACCTCCAATCGAATGAGGAGTTTTTTTTCTAAAAGTAATTTTTTTGCTAGCTATGAATTTTTCAGTATGGTAAAAAACTAAACCCCATAAATCAGAAGAAAAAAATATAAAAAAAAAAAAAGACGAAACAAAAAATTGTATAGCTTTAAAACTAAGTGAGAAGATAGATTTTGAATGTCAATAAGTATAGTTTTGAGATACGGCGTTGAAAGTTTTCCTTCGTATTTCTATAAAGACAGTGCTAATAAATAATGATTATTATGAATGTATATTTCTTTTTTTGTATTAATAAACCAAAACTATTTTATTTATCATAATTTAATCATAAATGATGATCCCTTTGCTCATATCGTAGCCTGGGGCACTTCTTGAGGCAAGATGGGGCACTCCTTCCTATGCAACTCTCTCTCTCCCCTTCACTAACTCGGCTTATTACAGCGAATTTTCTTCTTCTGTATATTAGCGAGATGTTTTCCTTGTATTTTCCCTCTTTGGCATGATGAAATTCTTGCCAAAAAACAAAGATAAACAAACGTAAATGCAAGAGAATGTCAGAGGTGAAACTCGAAGGTGTACTTTTTTTCTTTTGAACAAAGAACAGTTTAATAAAATCATGATTATTATGAATTTCATATTCCATTTTTGGGTATTATTAAATAAAAACAAACTTTGTTATTTATCAGAAATGAAGATATCTTTGCTCAAAGATCGTAGCCTTGGGCACAGTGTGACGTGTGCTGTCAGGCAAGACGGGGCCGTTACTACGCAACCCTTTTTACGCAACCCTCCCCTCTCTCTTCACTAACTACGCGTATATTATGATATTCTGTAATAATACTTGAGCGATTTTTTCTTCGTCTGTATGTTAGCGAGATGTTTTCCTTGTCTTTTTCCTCATTGGCATGATTGAAATTCTTGCCGAAACATACATAAACATACGTAAAAGCAAGCGAATGTCAGAGGTGAAATCGAAACGTGTAGTCTACTTGAAGTTCGTGCTCGCACTGATGGTTGGTGGACTTGTAGCTGACTGAAGTGAAGTCTCCCTTCTCGACTTGGGGAAGTCTACAGATGCCATCTCCCCAATTTCTTTGACAATAATTATCAAAATTTACGATAATAGAAGAAATATTGCATTTTCTTGTACGGATCAATGTTTTAGGCTTATTGAGTTTCGTTAACTAATTACCCTGTAACTATGAAAGTAAGAGGAATTTTGACTAAATATTTCGTATACATATTCTCAATTGCCATATGAAGCTCCATGAATTTTTTATGACTGCATTTTTCGCCCTATACCCCCATATATAGGGGTTCCGGCCGGCCCCCTTTAAACCTTTAACGCCGATTGGACGTATTAAACGTCAATATAAATTGTCTGTTGGGTGCCGATTGGACGTATGGTACATCCGATATAAAATTTTTTTTTTTTAAATTCACAGAAAAATAATTATAGGCCTACTAAGCGAAAACTTTTGAATCATGCGCCTTGGGGGGTGGGGGATGCTGGGAGCTCACGGATCAAGGCGTTGTTTTGTTTACAATCGATACCCAGGCGCGCAAGCGCGAATTTCTTTCTTCTCGCACTAAAAAGTATCAGCGACACATCTCAGATTTTATTTCGTCACTTTGACATAATTTTTGCACCATTTTATATTAGCCGTTACATGGAGTATTATATATGAAAATGTGCGCAATTTCATGTAGAATACAACAAAAAAACAACTCATGGTTGTGTTTGTTTAAGCTTTAACAGTTTTGAAATATTTTCATATAAAATTAACGACCAAGTGCCAAAATTTCAACCTCGGTCAACTTTGACTCTACCCGAAATGGTCTAAAAGCATAATTGTAAGCTAAACTCTTACATCCTAGTAATATTCAATCATTTACCTTTATTTTGCAACAAATTGGAAGTCTCTAGCACAATATTTTGACTTATGGTGAATTTATGAAATAAAACATTTTCCTTACATCCGCGTGATAACTCTTCCGAAGAAAATCTGAATTTTTTCGTCCAATTATCGTAATGTTTGCACCATTTTAAGTTAGCCATTACATAAAGTTTTATATATGAAAATGTGCGCAGTTTCATGTAGAATACAACAAAAAATAACCCATGGTTGTAGCTTTTATCGGTTTTGAAATATTTTCATATAAATAAGTGCCAAAATTTCAACCTTTGGTCAACTTTAACTCTACCGAAATGGTCTAAAATGCAATTGTAAGCTAAAACTATTACATTCTAGTAATATTCAATCATTTACCTTTATTTTGCAACAAATTGGAAGTCTCTAGCACAATTATTTCGATTTATGGGGTGAATTTATGAAATAAACTTTTTCCTTATGTCCGTGCGGTAACTCTTTCCGAAAAAAAAATCATAATTTTTTTGTCTGATTGTCGTAATGTTTGCACCATTTTAAATTAGCTGTTACATAAAGTTTTATATATGAAAATGTGTGCAATTCCATGTAGAGAATACAACTAAAAACAACCTATGGTTGTAGCTTTTATCAGTTTTGAAATATTTTCATATAAATAACAATAAATAAAAAAAATTTGTCCTTCCGTCAACTTTAACTCGACCGAAATGGTAGAAAACTGCAATTGTAAGCTACAACACTTACAGTCTAGTAATATTTAATCAATTACCTTCATTTTGCAACAAACGGGAAGTCTCTAGCACAATATTTTGATTTATGGTGAGTTTTTGAAAACTGCTTTTTTTATACGTCCGCACGTTACGAAAATTCATGCATCATTATTTGTGAAAATATTTTCTCTGTGTTGCCTTGATCGTTTTACAATGTGTAATATACCAAAATGATTGCAATTTAGTGTACAATACAAAAAAAAAAAAATTAAAATTCGTAGTTTGAACCGTTTTGCTCACAGTGCGATTTGTATACAATTATATATAAATTTTTTTTTTTCTGTGCTGTCATATATCCCAATATATATATATTTATATGTATGATAATGATATATTTTTTCATTTCTGATGATTGCATACTAAACTACAGGCAATGACCCAAAGCGTGCTGTGATTTTTTGAAAAAGAAAAAAAAAAATTCCATCGGCAATTATGGGAGAACGATTGGTTAAAATACCGCTTCGGCCTTTAAGGGGTAATAACATTCTACTTCAAATATACCTAAAATTACTAACCTACTACTGCATTAATCTTTGAGGTTATATTATTAATATCATTTCAAAGTCATCTTAAACATTTTACCATTAAAAATACTATATACCCACAGCAAATAACAGAGAGAGAGAGACCAATGAATGGCAACATAATATATCTGACCATCAAGAGTGAAAATATGAAATTATTTCTGAGAGAGAGAGAGAGAGAGAGAGAGACGAGAGAGAGAGAGAGAGAGAGAGAGAGAGACTCCTAGACTAGACTCCTTCCTCCCCTCCGCCAATTCGAATATCAAACTGTCATTTACTCCCCGCCCACCTTCCTCCAAGTGGATAAAAAGACTGGTAATCGCTGTTTTTAATTAATTTTATTAATATTTGAAAATTAGTTATAAGGTAAATCATTTATTTACATTACAAAACAAATAAACATACATAAGAGAGAGAGAGAGATGTTATTGTTACTATTTAATCTCATTAAACTTAATATTATTTGTAAACTAGTACTGTATATTATTATTTTACCATAAAATGTAGTACTGTCCTTAAAGATTATACTTATACATACGCTTCCCCCAGCCCAGAAACAGAGGGCGAGAGTTACCACTAGGACATACTAGTTATCTCGTGTGGCAAAAGAGAAGAGAGGGTTATCCTTATTTAAAAGAGTGAAATGGATAGATTATTGTGCTTCTTTAAAATACTATCACATATGAATTTTGAAATTAGTTATATTACTATTATTATTATGCAAAAAATATTAATAACATACACATGTACCATAGAAATGATCTCATCTCAGTTAACGAGAGAGAGAGAATTTGCATGATCCTGAGATGGCAACACACACTCCCCCTCCTGACTTGACATTTGTTGGACCCTAGCCAACTCAGCTTGGCTACGTGTTCAAAGACAAGACGCGGGTAAAATGCATTTTCTTTCTTCTTACATAATTCTTTTTATTTATAAACTAAAATCTTGCTAATTCACTTTAGTATTTTCTTTAATGAATTTATATTATTGCTGTTTACATTAATATTGATATTTGAAAATTAGTAAATCATCCAAAAAAACATATATGTCTGTAAGAGAGAGAGAGATTATCGTAGTATTTGTAAAATACTTTTACACATGATTTTTGTAATTACAGTTTTAATTATTATTATTATTATCATTATCATTATCATATCATTATCATTATCATATGAAAATATTAATAAACATATTATACATACGTGTACCATAAAAATCTCTCATCTCAGTGAGAGAGAGAGCGAGAGCGAGGAGGAGCGGAACGAGAGAGAGAGAGAGAGCTGGAGTTCGAAAGAACTAAAATCTTACTAATTCACTGTAGTATTTTCTTTATTGAAGTGATTGCTCTTTACATTAATATTAATATTTGAAAATTAGTAAATCATTTATCATACAAAAAGCATACATCTCTGTTAGGGAGAGAGAGAGAGAGAGAAATATTAGTTATTATGTGATATCATTTAATCTTATTAAACTTACTAATAAGTATTGATCAATATTAATATTTTAAAATTAGTCAATCATTTTTGTATCATAAAAAGGTGTTTAGGCATGAAAATAACATCAAAATACACTAATTAGTGATTATTTATTGTCGGTAAATCCCGCGAATCGGCGAATTCACTGCAAATAAAGGGTAGATATGGTCCAGAGAAAAATCCGCGAATCCGGAGAACACGAATACGGGGGCCCCGCTGTATATATAATACACAATTGATGTCCAAAAGTTTTTGAGGAAGTGTTGCAATTGATTGAAAATACAAATGGACGTTTGCATAATTCTCTTGAGACAAGTGGCTCGCGTTATTCAGTTATGGGAAGAGTTGCCATCTCTATCAGGAAAACATATTGTACGGCATACGAAACAAAATGCAATGAAAAGAAATTCAAATACTTGAAGAATGAATGGAAAATTAAATAGTAAAACCACCCCTAACAAGACCTTTAATTCTCTACTTGGATGTGGCCTTTAAATTGGCCTTTAAACCATTTAAAAAGCTTCGTATCGCTATTATCTTTCGTGTGGCAACGGCCGGGACCCAGATGTATGGAAATATGACGATAACTTATTTTCACGAATTTGAGCCAATATCAGCAAAATTACAGGCCCGCCGATACCTTAAAATATATACCTACAGCAATAATGGAGAGAGAGAGAGAGAGAGAGAGAGAGAGAGAGAGAGAGAGAGAGAGAGAGAGAGAGAGTAGAGAGAGATTGCGGATGAGAGAGAGCATTAAATGGCAAAACCATCTTATATCTGACCATCAAGAGTGAAATTATGAATTATTTCTG
>NC_087201.1:98634680-98724257 GCF_015104395.2 Macrobrachium nipponense | reverse complement strand
CAGAAATAATTCATAATTTCACTCTTGATGGTCAGATATAAGATGTTGCCATTTAATGGTCTCTCTCTCTCTCTCTCTCTCCCTCTCTCCGTTATTGGCTGTAGGTATATAATTTAAAGGGTATCGGCGGCCTGTAATTTTGCCGATATTGGCTCAAATTCGTGAAAATGAGTTATCGTCATACAGTTGGGGCCTCGTTATCCACGGGGGATAGCCCGAGAACCCCCCCGTGATAAGTAAATACCCGTGTTATCCTGATACCCCCCTCAAAAATTGCTTAAAACACTGCCTACTTTAATAGTTAACCCACCCAAGACCACTATTCCAATGTTTATAACTGCCTACTTTAGTTGCAAACACCAAATATGTTTTCAAACTATCACCTAAAACTAAATTCAAGACAGTTTTAAAGTTATTGTACAAAATTAAAAAATTAGCCTTAAAAAATAAATGTAGTATAGGTATGTACTAGGTACTGTACATATGTAGCCTACTAGCCTAGGGATTACAGCTAGAAGCCTACATATGCATGGTGGGCCTCTTTTTTTTACAAGGAAAGAGAGGATGAGTGGTAAGAGAACTATCAAAATATGTAAATCTATGGGTACTACCACCAACAATCTATGTTGATAAAAGATGGCGACGATTTTGCAGTGCAATCCAGTAATATAATAACAATAATGCTACCAACAGTATGCAGCGAAACATCTCTTCCCTTCGTCACAACGTTAATACTAGTATATTCCACGTAAAACCTTCATCTGACCTTTAGGCGTCTTTCCCATAAGAGTAAAAGAATCAGGGCTTTTGGATGCCACATAATTAACTCGTTTATATGGGTACAATTTAAAGAACGCGCCGCACACCACATTTCATAACAACAACAAACAAACGTTTGTAGGCCAGTGTTGCCAACTGGGAATGGCAATTTCTTGCTAGATTTTGTTCCATAAAAGGCTAAAAAAAATCACATACCGTATATACTCGAATAACGTGCAATCTCCCATATCGTGCAACCCCCTATTTTCACCAATAAACAGTGGTTTTGTGTTTTGTCATGTATCTCATGTATCATGCAAGTTCATAAGGTTGGTGTTTAGCCTGCTAATGGCCGAGTCATTCAGATGTGTGCTGATGCTAGTCAATTTACGGTAATTTTTTCTTATTAATCTCGAGAATTGAATAGAAAATCTCAAGATTAAAAAAAATCCCAAGATAATAAAATAATTGTAAAAATAACACGCCTTGGAGTCCTTAATCATTCTCTCTCTCTCTCTCTCTCTCTCTCTCTCTCTCTCTCTCTCTCAGGAATAAATATACGTACGTACTGTAATTTGTAGTAAATGTGTAGACATTGTGTGCGTGTTTAAAAAATGTGCAGTACACACACATTCCGATGTTTCGGTTTTTGGAATTTTTCAGATTTCGGAAATGTGAGGTCAGATGCATAATCAAACAAACACCACTACTACAGCAAAAACATTTTTTTCCCTTTATGTTTTTCATTATTGTTATTTATTAATTACAGTTTATTTAAATAAATATTAATATATACTGTTAAATGAATGTGAGATAATTAAGATCACCTATAATAAAATAGTGGGACAATTAATACCATATGTTCACTAATGGGTATTATTTTCAAAAACATTCCGTAAAACACAAAAAATATATGTACATAACAATCAAAATATAATAATGTTTTGCAGTTCAACTTGTGAATTTTAACAATAAGTATGACTATATAATATAACCATATCGATCTTGAAGTTGAAGAGTCGTAAAATCTGAAAAATTCCAAAAACCGAAACATCGGAATGTGTGTGTACTGCACATTTTTTTTTAAACACGCACACAATGTCTACACATTTACTGCAAATTACAGTAAGTACGTATTTATTCCTGAGAGAGAGAGAGAGAGAGAGAGAGATAATGATTTGTACTTTGTGATTACGTATCGCTACAACACCATGTGGTATTTTCATAGCACTATATTGATGACGCATCGCTACGACACACTGGTGTTTTTCATACCACTATACGTTAAAGTTAAAAACATGACATAGAATCGACTTTGCGACTTCGTTCACTTTGATATTTTTAACGATACAATAACTATCATTTGTACTACTAAAACCATCTTCACATAAGTAATTTTTCGTAAGATATGTGTTGTTGCAAAAGCTAGCTTATACATAAAAGGCTTTTATAATTTAAGTCATCTTAGATATATATGCACCCAAACTCATTGTGGGGAAATTTACTACTGTGTTTCCTCGGATATTGAAATACTTTAGCATCATTCAAACACTTTAATAATATAATGCATAAATACTAGGCTATACATATTTACCTTCATCGTATACAAATACTTTTACATACAGTTATATACACATAACTTTTATATACAAAGTTAACAGTTATATACACATACTTTTATATACAAAGTTAATCATATGAGTAGTGATCAGACGACAGCTGTGCACTGGACTACGTACGTACTACTTGGAATATAAACCGAACAAAAATTTTGTTATTGTTAGTTGCCGGGATAGATTAACATTTTTTCCAGAGATTAAAAAGCTGAATTTTGTTTTGAAGGTATGTCAACGGCGATATTATATTATTGTTTTCACGAAGGAATAATTATATAAAAAAGAAAAATTATTGAGTAATTTTTGCCGTCAGCAGTCAGAAAATCACGAACATGGTAACGTTCAAACCTAGTGCCATCCATGGCGTATGTCTATAAATAGAACAGAAGCAGAGGGCAGTCATTGGATAACAGATCTCCATGGCTAACCAACCAACCAATCAGGTGTTAGTTATACTACTCTGTAATTTCTTAGAATGAACGTTTACACACACGAAGCTAACGATGATGTATGTGTTTTGCATACAGTACGTAGTTTTAGTTTTTATTATTAGTGTAAGTATTTTACTGATTTCATGAAGAATAGAATGATTCCTTCTCATTACTTTGAATGCAAAATGGCTTGAAGATTCTTCCGCAAAAAGAAGAGAAAAAAAAATTCCTTAGAAGATGATACTATTTACTAACGCGGTTGACATACCTTCAAAACAAAATTCAGCTCTTTAATCTCTGGAAAAAATGTTAATCTATCCCGGCGACTAACACAACAAAAATTTTTGTTTGTTTTATCTTCCAAGTAGTACGTACGTAGTCCAGTGCACAGCTGTCGTCTGATCACTACTCATATGATTAATTTTGTATATAAAAGTATGTGTATATAACTGTTAACTTTGTATATAAAAGTATGTGTATATAACTGTATGTAGTATTTGTATACGATGTAAAATCTGTATAGCCTAGTATTTATGCAATTATATTATTAAAGTGTTTGAATGATGCTAAAGTATTTCAATATCCGAGGAAACAGTAGTAAATTTCCCCACAATGAGTTTGGGTACATATGGTATATGACTTAAATTATAAAAGCCTTTTATGTATAAGCTAGCTTTGTAACAACACATATCTTACGAAAAATTACTTATGTGAAGATGGTTTTAGTAGTACAAATGATAGTTATTGTATCGTTAAAAATATCAAAGTGAACGAAGTCGCAAAGTCGATTTTGAAAGATAATCTTGCTGTGAACGCTACCATAATTTGATTTTCATATACGTACGTTACATTTTGTCAGCTGGCTGGCCTCGCATAGATAAAAATTGATTTCACTGATATGGAATTACTCCACGAATAGCCTTTTTGTTATTATGAAGATATGACGATAATATATAAGGTAAAAAAATGCTTTTATGTATTTCGTTTACGCTTCGTCGCCAATAACAAACAGCAATACTTACGATAATCTATGACAAATAGCGTTTGTATGACTTCATTGTTCAGAGAAGTTATATACGAATACTGCCAAAATAATCCAAAATAATAATGAAGTTCGAATTATTTTAGCCTTAATGTTATTACTACTAGTAATTAACACTACCACTTACTATTGAAAAATTTCTAAAAGTTTATCAAAACAAAAAATGTCGCTTTGAACGCAACCGTATACATAAACCATTTTCGTACTAAAGGTATATGGCTTACATTTTGTGGCTGGCCACTCCGACTTAAGTTGAGTGCAATGATGTGGAATTATTCTTCGAATAGGCTATTTATTATGAAGATATGACTATAATATATATGGTAAGAATGGTTTTATTACCTTTATTGTCAGTTAATATCATAATGTGAATGTTTGTGTACGTTGGTGGTTATCGCACTGCAACTACGCTTAGCCTACCAATGAACGTCGTACATAAACCTTGAATAGGCTATTTATTTCAAAGATAGGACAATATATATTAGGTGAGAATGGTTTTTATTACCTTTATTGTCAGGTAATATCATTATATGAGTCTTTAAATGAATGTTGGTAGTTATCGGACCACGGCCGAGGGTTAGCCTACCGAAAAACATCTCGTACGCAACACAACAAACCCGTGATGCAGCGATTCATACAGTGATGTAACATGAGAAACGGTCCAAGAAAAACACCCGTGATTAACTGGATCCGTGAATACTGATCCGTGAATAAGCGATGCCCCACTGTATTTCCATACATCTGGGTGGCCCGCCGTTGCCACACGAAAGATAATAGCGATACAAAGCTTTTTAAATGGTTTAAAGGCTAATTTAAAGGCCACATCCAAGTAGAGAATTAAAGGTCTTGTTAGGGGTGGTTTTACTATTTAATTTTCCATTCATTCTTCAAGTATTTGAATTTCTTTTCATTGCATTTTGTTTCGTATGCCGTACAATATGTTTTCCTGATAGAGATGGCAACTCTTCCCATAACTGAATAACGCGAGCCACTTGTCTCAAGAGAATTATGCAAACGTCCATTTGTTATTTTCAATCAATTGCAACACTTCCTCAGACTTTTGGACATCAATTGTGTATTATATATACAGTGGGGCCCCCGTATTCGTGTTCTCCGGATTCGCGGATTTTTCTCTGGACCATATCTACCCTTTATTTGCGGTGAATTCGCCGATTCGCGGGATTTACCGACAATAAATAATCACTAATTAGTGTATTTTGATGTTATTTTCATGCCTAAATACCTTTTTATGATACAAAAATGATTGACTAATTTTAAAATATTAATATTGATCAATACTTATTAGTAAGTTTAATAAGATTAAATGATATCACATAATAACTATATTTTTTCTCTCTCTCTCTCTCTCCCTAACAGAGATGTATGCTTTTTGTATGATAAATGATTTACTAATTTTCAAATATTAATATTAATGTAAAGAGCAATCACTTCAATAAAGAAAATACTACAGTGAATTCGTAAGATTTTAGTTCTTTCGAACTCCAGCTCTCTCTCTCTCTCTCTCTCTCTCTCTCTCTCTCTCTCACTGAGATGAGAGATTTTTATGGTACACGTATGTATAATATGTTTATTAATATTTTCATATGATAATGATAATGATAATGATAATGATAATAATAATAATAATAATAATAATTAAAAACTGTAATTACAAAAATCATGTGTGAAAGTATTTTACAAATACTACGATAATCTCTCTCTCTCTTACAGAGATATATGTTTTTTTGGATGATTTACTAATTTTCAAATATCAATATTAATGTAAACAGCAATAATATAAATTCGTTAAAGAAAATACTAAAGTGAATTAGCAAGATTTTAGTTTATAAATAAAAAGAATTATGTAAGAATGAAAGAAAATGTTATTGTTATAATACAATTAAGTTTGTTCATACTTACCTGGCAGATATATATATAGCTGTATTTCTGACGTCCGACAGAATCAAAACTCGCAGCACACGCAGTGGGCGGCCAGGTGGTAGTACCCATTCCCGCCGCTGGGAGGCGGATATCAGGAACCATTCCCATTTTCTGTTCATATTTATTCATGACCCTTGTCTCCTGAGGGGAGGAGGGTGGGCACTCTAATTATATATATCTGCCAGGTAAGTATGAACAAACTTAATTGTATTATAACAATAACATTTTGTTCATGAAACTTACTGTCATATATATATAGCTGAATCCCACCTTCGGATGGTGGGTAGAGACAGAATAGGATTTTTAGGAAACTTAAATTAAGTAAAAGATTTACTTCTTGGTTCCTTACCTGATAGCAAAGTAGACTCTGTGATTACTGTCACTTAAGCCTGCTTCTGCTTTTATCAGAGTTGCCAGCCAGGTTTGGACCTGTAGTGCTGGTGCACTCTGGATGCTCTGTCAACGGGGACGTGACCTCAATGTGACAAGACCATCTAGCCAAACATATGGCAGTAACACAGCAACCGACCACCACCTGACCAACTAACCAAAAAAAACCCCTGACATTAAAACTAAGGAATGGGAGATTTCCACAGAAGATCTCACCATCAACCAAAAACACAATAAAAACTAACCTAACTAAGCTAAGGGATAGGGAGAGAGCTACCTTCAGCCCCCAAAAACTGTGACTCTGCCGAAAATGTAAGGCCCCAAAGAACTACAGTTCTCGTAAATCGTTCTCACATCCCGGAGGTAATGTGAGGCGAATACGGAATTGCTCCTCCAAAAGGTGCTATCAAGTATATCTTTGATAGACATATTCCTTTGGAAGGCAAGAGAAGTAGCTACAGCTCTGACTTCGTGAGCTTTCACTTTAAAGAGGCTCAAATCAGTCTTCTGGCAAGATGAATGAGCCTCTTTAATGACGTCCCTCAAGGAAGAAAAGCAACAGCATTCTTCGAACAAGGCCAAATAAATGGTCTCTTCACCGAGCCACCCAGAGATTACCCTGAGGGACCTCTATCTCTTTAGTTCTATTAACATAGAACTTGAGAGCCTGACAGGGCACAGGGCTCTCTCTGGTTCTTGACCCACGAGACTCGACATTCCTTTGATTTCAAAGCTCTTCGGCCAAGGATTAGACGGGTTCTCGTTCTTAGCCAAGAAAGACGGGCTCAACGAGCAGACAGCGTTGTCCCCCTTGAAGCCCACTAGGCTACTGAACGCTTGGATTTCACTAACTCTCTTCGCCGTCGCCAGAGAAGCTAGGAAAAGCGCTTTCCTCTTTCCTCGTCAAGTCCCTTAGAGAAGCTTCATGGAGAGGCTCAAGGGACTTAGTATAAGATGTTTCAAAACCACATCGAGATTCCATGAGGGTGGTCTTGCTTGTGGAATCTTGGAGGTTTCGCACGACCTTAAGAGATCGTGTAGATCCTTTATTGTCGAGAGGTCCAGTCCTCTGTGGCGAAAAACGGCAGACAACATACTCCTATAACCTTTAATTGTAGGAACTGCCAATTTCTGCACATTTTCTTAGATAGTGTAAGAATCTGCTATCTGGTTCACAGAGGTCGTGGAAGAGGAAATTCCTTCCTTTTTGCACCATGCCGTGAAGGAGGCCCACTTAGACTGGTAGACAGCTCTTGAAGAGGCTCTTCGAGCATTAGCGATTGCTCTCGCAGCTGCCTTTGAAAGCCTCTCGCTCTGGCCAACTTTTCGATAGTCTGAACGCAGTCAGAGCCAGAGCGGAGAGGTTTTGGTGAAACCTTTTGAAATGAGGCTGTCTGAGTAGATCTCTCCTCCAGGGCAACGTTCGGGTTGGGAAGTCACAAGGAATGTCATGACCTCTGTGAACCACTCTCTTGCTGGCCACATTGGGGCAATCAGAGTCAACCTTGTCCCTTCTGAAGCTGCGAACTTCCTCATGACCTCCCCCACCCCCATGATCTGAATGGGGGAAAGGCGTAAAGATCCAGGTCTGTCCAGTTCCAGAACAACGACGTCCACTGCAATTGCCCCTGGATCCAGAACCGGGGAGCAATACAGAGGAAGCCTCTTTGTCCTCGATGTAGCGAACAGGTCGACTAGAGGACGTCCCCACAATGTCCATAATTGTTGACAGACTTCCTGGTGCAAGGTCCATTCTGTTGGCAGAATCTGATTTCGTCGACTGAGAAGGTCCGCCCTGACATTCTGAACCCCTGCCACGAATCTCGTCAGGATCTGAATGTGACCTTTGCATCTGCCCATAGCAGAACTTCCCTCGCAAGGAGAAAAAGGGATCTGGAGTGAGTTCCTCCCTGATTCTTTAGATATGCAAGGGCTGTGGTACTGCCTGAGTTGACTTGAACGACCTTGCTTGACAGTTTGTCTTCGAAGAACTGCAGCGACAGGAATATCGCTGCCAGTTCCTTACATTGATGTGCCAGGCTACCTGTTCCCCTCTCCAGGAGCCTGACACTTCCTCCCCCCCTAGTGTTGCTCCCCAACCGAAATGGAAGCGTCTGAGAACAACACTAGTCGAAGGGCTCAGAAGATTTAGGGAGAAACCCTCTCGCAACTTCTGAGGGTCGAGCCACCATCTTAAGTGGCCTTTTACTTTGTTTGAGATCCTTAGGATCGCATTCAGGTCCTCCTTCGACTTCCATTCTTCCGCAAGGAAAAATTGAAGAGGCCTGAGGTGCAGTCTTCCCAGCGAGACAAACTTTTCTAGCGAGGAAATGGTGCCCAGCAGACTCATCCACTCCCTCGCCGAACAAGCTTCTCTCTCTAGGAAGGCTGCGACTTTCTCTAAACCCAGCCGCTGACGTTCCTGGGATGGAAACGCCCGAAAAAGCCACTGAATCCATCTGAATCCCCAGATACACGATGGACTGTGTCGGGGTCAGATGCGACTTTTCGGAGTTGACCAAAAGACCCAGAGACTTTGCTAGGGCTAACGTTAACTGAAGGTCTTCAGACATTTCCGCCTCGACGATGCTCTGTCAGCCAATCGTCGAGGTAGAGGGATATCCTGATCCCTGATGAATGGAGCCCCTTCGCTACATTCCTCATTATCATTGTGAAAACCATCGGGGCCGTGCTGAGACCGAAACAAAGGGCTCTGAATTGCCAAACCCTGTTGTCTAATACAAATCTCAGGTACTTCCTTGAAAGAGTGTGGACGGGGACGTGAAAGTACGCGTCCTGCAGGTCCAGAGACACCATCAGTCGCCAGGTCTCAAGGCTCCTAGCACCGACTGAGGCGTCTCATTTTGAACTTGATCTTTTCCACAAAAAGATTGAGCCTGCTCACATCCAGGACTGGGCGCCAACCTGACGACTGCTTCGGCACCAGGAAAATCCTGTTGTAGAAGCCCGGTGACCCCAGGTCCAAGACTTGTTCCACCGCTCTTTTTTCGACCATCTGGTCTAACAGATCGAAAAGGATACTTTCTTCTCTCCCTGATAAGATGGAGAGAGGTCTCTGGGAGTTGATGTTAAAGGAGGAGGATGTAAAAGGGGATCTTGTACCCCTGCTCACGATCTGAGAGTCCAAGGATCCGCCCCTCTCTGCCTCCATGCCTCCGCAAAGAACTTCAGCCTGGCCCCGACTGGCGTCTGAAGGACAAGATCTTCATTTGGTGGATTTGGTCTTAAATGAAGCATTTCCTCTCGAAAAACCTCTCCCTCGAGGGGGGTGTGCCCCGCGAAAGGTTTGACTTTCTTCGGGGTTTTACTGAATGAAGATGTGGAAGGAACTGCTGGGCGTCTTGAAGACTGTACCAAGAGGTCCTGGGTCGCCTTCTCCTGCAAACTCGTTGCCAGATCCTTTACCATAGCCTGGGGGAAGAGATGGTCCGAAAAGAGGCGCAAAGGAGCAATTCCGCTTTCTGAGCGGGAGAAACCGACTTCGCGGTAAAATTGCATAAAAGAGCTCTTTTCTTTAGGAAAGCCGTTCCAAAATGAGAAAACTAACTCCTCGAACCATCCCTGACGGCCTTGTCCATACATGACAACACGCTGGACAGCTCCCCCAGACTGAGAGAATCAGGACTTCTAGACTGAAGATCTAAAACTCCCAAGCACCAGTCTAAGAAATTAAAGACATTCAAAGTGCGAAGCAGTCCCTTCAAGTGGTGGTCCGTCTCCACAGGAGTCCAGGACACCTTAGCAGACGATAAGAGGGACCTCCTCTTGAGCGTCCACTAAACTGGAGAAGTCCCCAAGAGCGGACGAAGGAACCTTTACTCCCACGTCCTCCTTGGTTTCATACCAAATTCCTCCTTTCCCGGAGAGTCTAGAGGGAGGAAGGGTGAAAGTGGTCTTCTTGTCCTGGTCCTTCCTTCGAGACATGAAATCTTGAAGCTTCTTGAAAGCCCTCTTGGTCGAAAGCGACGTCTTCATTTCGACGAACTCAGGGTCTTAACGGACTTGGAAGACGAAAGTTGAGAGGGAGGAGACCTAGGGGTGGGCTGCCGGCTGGAACTTATCCCCGAAGGATGAACGTAAACAGCCTGACAAGAACCTTATAGTCCGAGACAGCTGAAGCTACAGGAGGTTCTTCTTCGACTGAACTCCCTGGGCTACTAAGTTCCCCTTCCTCCCTAAGAGGAACTGGAGAACGTCCATCCGGAGAGGGCGTACGTCCAGCAGTCTCAGGCCTGAACAAAGACTTCCGTTGATTGGAAGTACCCGCTTCAGGTATGGAATCGCCCTTACGACGATCCTTAGAAGGACGGACATCCTGCGAACGTAGCGCGTCCTTTGAAGCAACGGGAACTGTCTTAGCAGACACGTCCCTACGAGAGGAAGCGCGAGAACTTCTGACGAGAGGGGCGCCAAAAGCGTCCTGCTTAGCCAAGCAAGCGTTCCTGCTGAGCGTCCTCAAAACGCGTCCTGCCTCGTTTGAAAAGCGTCCTGCTTCGAACGGCGAGCGACCTGCCGAGCGTCCTCAAAAGCGTTCCTGCCGAGAACGCAAAGCGTCCTGCTTCGAACGCCGAGCGTTCCTGACCGAGCGTATTCAAAAGCGCCCTGCGAAGAGCGCAAAGCGTCCTGCTTCGAACGCGAGCGTCCTGGCGAGCGTCCTCTACAGCGAGAGCGAAAGATCTACTCGGAGAACGAGAACGGTGACGATCCGGAGGTGGAGAGAGAGACGAACGAGACGAGAGAGAATGAGACTGCTTCGTCCTCTTGACGGGCCGCCTAACGTCCTTTCTACGCTTAGGCTCGACTGCTGCTGGGCGAGTCCTCTGAGCCATAAGAGACGTAATCTGGTCCTGAAGGGACACAAGGATATCCTTCGTAGGTGACGAAGGAGCAAGAAGAAACGGGGCAGGACTGACCCTGCGAGAAGGCGAGGGCGAGGGGACGCATCCTCCCTTCTGCAGGGCTACAGCTACCTCGCCTCTCAGGTGAACACGCCTGTGCGCGGAAACCACGTCCTCGTCGGTAGAACTCTACCTCTCTTCTGAGGAGGAAAAGTGTCATACGCGTCCTCTGACGAAAGTGGTGACATAGGACGTGAAGCGTCCTCAAAACGAAAAGTCCTTTTCAACGGACGCGAGTCTCTCCGAGCGCTCCACCCTTGCGCGGGGAGGACGCTTCGGAGGACGAAAAGCAATCCTTCAGGACACGCGCTCGTGCGCGCATCCTTGGCAGCCTGGGACTTAGCAACAAGGCCCTGCCGAAGGGGACGCCAGGATCGGTGGGGACCCCCGTAACCTCTTGCGGCTTTCGACATACCCACTCCCTGAGTCCTGGGAGTCCGATAGAGGTCTAGGCCTAGTATGGCATTTATGGGGGGCCGATCTGACGCCCCCTCCACAAACACTAGGGGCACTATCACAAACTTTCACAGGGCCATTATTTCTAAGGCCAACACTTTCGATTCAAGAGCGCGAATAGACTCAAGAATCAGAGAAAGGGTGTTACCTTCTCCAGACCACAGCACTGGGGCCCGAAGGCAACAAAACAGGATTAGGTTGAGCAAAATCTACCGGTGTTAGAGGAGGAGAAATGTTACATTCCTTACCTTTCGTAGAACTGCTCTTGGAGGAAGACCTCCTGACTCTATCGCGCTCCAATTTACGTCGATAGGTCTCATACATCTTCCATTTATCATCAGACAAATCCTTGCATTCATTGCACCGATCATCAACCAAGCAAACATGCCCCCTGCATTCCATACAAAACGGTGTGAGGATCAACTGAAGGTTTAAGAAGCCTCACCTTACATTCACTCCTCACACACACTCTGAAACTTCCAGTACTTGATCCCGACATCATGTACACAGAAAAGCCAATCCAAAATCAAAAACCAATCCACTATTACGCGTGCCAATCCAACAATCCAGAAGTCGATACCAAAAGTCAATCCAGATAATTTAAAGCGAGATAAATCAAAAATCCTAGACGGAGGTACTGTAAACAGTTGTTTCCAGCACCGGCGACAGAAAAAATATGAACAGAAAATGGGAATGGTTCCTGATATCCGCCTCCCAGCGGCGGGAATGGGTACTACCACCTGGCCGCCCACTACGTGTGCCGCGAGTTTTGAAATTCTGTCGGACGTCAGAAATACAGCTATATATATATCTGACAGGTAAGTTTCATGAACAAAATGCATTTTACCCCGCGTCTTGTCTTTGAACACGTAGCCAAGCTGAGTTGACTGGGGTCCAACAAATGTCAAGTCAGGAGGGGGAGTGTGTGTTGCCATCTCAGGATCATGCAAATTCTCTCTCTCTCGTTAACTGAGATGAGATCATTTCTATGGTACATGTGTATGTTATTAATATTTTTGCATAATAATAATAGTAATATAACTAATTTCAAAATTCATATGTGATAGTATTTTAAAGAAGCACAATAATCTATCCATTTCACTCTTTTAAATAAGGATAACCCTCTCTCTCTCTTTTGCCACACGAGATACTAGTATGTCCTAGTGGTAACTCTCGCCCTCTGTCTGGGCTGGAAGCGTATGTATAAGTATATCTTTAAGGACAGTACTACATTTTATGGTAAAATAATAATATACAGTACTAGTTTACAAATAATATTAAGTTTAATGAGATTAAATAGTAACAATAACATCTCTCTCTCTCTCTCTTATGTATGTTTATTTGTTTTGTAATGTAAATAAATGATTTACCTTATAACTAATTTTCAAATATTAATAAAATTAATTAAAAACAGCGATTACCAGTCTTTTTATCCACTTGGAGGAAGGTGGGCGGGGAGTAAATGACAGTTTGATATTCGAATTGGCGGAGGGGAGGAAGGAGTCTAGTCTAGGAGTCTCTCTCTCTCTCTCTCTCTCTCTCTCTCTCTCTCTCTCTCTCTCTCTCTCTCTCTCTCTCTCTCTCTCTCTCTCTCTCTCTCTCTTTCTCTCTCTCTCAGAAATAATTCATATTTTCACTCTTGATGGTCAGATATATGATGTTGCCATTCATTGGTCTCTCTCTCTCTATCTCTCTCTCTCTGTTATTTGCTGTGGGTATATAGTATTTTTAATGGTAAAATGTTTAAGATGACTTTGAAATGATATTAATAATATAACCTCAAAGATTAATGCAGTAGTAGGTTAGTAATTTTAGGTATATTTGAAGTAGAATGTTATTACCCCTTAAAAGCCGAAGCGGCATTTTAACAATCGTCTCCCGTATGCCGATGGAATTTTTTTTTTTTTTTCTTTTTCAAAAAATCACAGCACGCTTAGTTTTTAAGATTAAGAGTTCATTTTTGGCTCCATTTTTTGGTCATTGCCTGTAGTTTAGTATGCAACCATCAGAAATGAAAAAATATATCATTATCATATATATAAATATATATATATTGGGATATATGACAGCACGAAAAAAAAATTTCATATATAATTGTATACAAATCGCACTGTGAGCAAAACGGTTCAAGCTAACGAATTAATTTTTTGTTGTTGTATTGTACACTAAATTGCGATCATTTTGGTATATAACACATTGTAAAACGATCAAGGCAACACAGAGAAAATATTTTCACAAAATGATGCATGAATTCGTAACGTGCAGACGTATAAAAAAAGCAGTTTTCAAAAACTCACCATAAATCAAAATATTGTGCTAGAGACTTCCCGTTTGTTGCAAAATGAAGGTAATTGATTGAATATTACTAGACTGTAAGTGTTGTAGCTTACAATTGCAGTTTTCTACCATTTCGGTCGAGTTAAAGTTGACGGAAGGACGAATTTTTTTTATTTATTGTTATTTATATGAAAATATTTCAAAACTGATAAAAGCTACAACCATAGGTTGTTTTTAGTTGTATTCTCTACTTGGAATTGCACACATTTTCATATATAAAACTTTATGTAACAGCTAATTTAAAATGGTGCAAACATTACGACAATCAGACAAAAAAATTTATGATTTTTTCGGAAGAGTTACCACACGGACATAAGGAAAAAGTTTATTTCATAAATTCACCATAAATCAAAATATTGTGCTAGAGACTTCCAATTTGTTGCAAAATAAAGGTAAATGATTGAATATTACTAGAATGTAATAGTTTTAGCTTACAATTGCATTTTAGACCATTTCGGTAGAGTTAAAGTTGACCAAAGGTTGAAATTTTGGCACTTATTTATATGAAAATATTTCAAAACCGATAAAAGCTACAACCATGGGTTATTTTTTGTTGTATTCTACATGAAACTGCGCACATTTTCATATATAAAACTTTATGTAATGGCTAACTTAAAATGGTGCAAACATTACGATAATTGGACGAAAAAATTCAGATTTTCTTCGGAAGAGTTATCACGCGGATGTAAGGAAAATGTTTTATTTCATAAATTCACCATAAGTCAAAATATTGTGCTAGAGACTTCCAATTTGTTGCAAAATAAAGGTAAATGATTGAATATTACTAGGATGTAAGAGGTTTAGCTTACTATTACGCTTTTAGACCATTTCGGTAGAGTCAAAGTTGACCGAAGGTTGAAATTTTGGCACTTATCGTTATTCATATGAAAATATTTCAAAACTGATTAAAGCTACAACCATGAGTTGTTTTTTGTTGTATTCTACATGAAATTGCGCACATTTTCATATATAATACTCCATGTAACGGCTAATATAAAATGGTGCAAAAATTATGTCAAAGTGACGAAATAAAATCTGAGATGTGTCGCTGATACTTTTTAGTGCGAGAAGAAAGAAATTCGCGCTTGCGCGCCTGGGTATCGATTGTAAACAAAACAAGGCCTTGATCCGTGAGCTCCCAGCATCCCCCAAGGAGCATGATTCAAAAGTTTTCGCTTAGTAGGCCTATAACTATTTTTCTGTGAATTTTAAAAAAAAAAATTTTTATATCGATGTACCATACGTCCAATCGGCACCCAACAGACAATTTATATTGACGTTTAATACGTCCAATCGGCGTTAAAGGTTTAAAGGGGGCCGGCCGGAACCCCTATATATGGGGGTATAGGGCGAAAAATGCAGTCATGAAAAAATTCATGGAGCTTTATATGGCAATTGAGAATATGTATACGAAATATTTCGTCAAAATTCCTCTTACTTTCGTAGTTACAGGGTAATTAGTTAACGAAACTCAATAAGCCTAAAACATTGATCCGTACAAGAAAATGCAATATTTCTTCTATTATCGTAAATTTTGATAATTATTGTCAAAGAAATTGGGAGAAATGGCATCTGTAGACATTCCCCGAGTCGAGAAGGGAGACTTCACTTCAGTCAGCTACAAGTCCAACCATCAGTGCGAGCACGAACTTCAAGTAGACTACACGTTTGATTTCACCTCTGACATTCGCTTGCTTTTACGTATGTTTATGTATGTTTCGGCAAGAATTTCATCATGCCAATGAGGAAAAGACAAGGAAAACATCTCGCTAACATACAGACGAAGAAAAATCGCTCAAGTATTATTACAGAATATCATAATATACGCGTAGTTAGTGAAGAGAGAGGGGAGGGTTGCGTAGTAACGGCCCCGTCTTGCCTGACAGCACACGTCACACTGTGCCCAAGGCTACGATCTTTGAGCAAAGATATCTTCATTTCTGATAAATAACAAAGTTTTGGTTTTATAATACCCAAAATGGAATATGAAATTCATAATAATCATGATTTATTAAACTGTCTTTGTAAAAAGAAAGTACACCTTCGAGTTTCACCTCTGACATTCTCTTGCATTTACGTTTGTTTATCTTTGTTTTGGCAAGAATTTCATCATGCCAAAGAGGAAAATACAAGGAAAACATCTCGCTAATATACAGAAGAAGAAAATTCGCTGTAATAAGCCGAGTTAGTGTGAAGGGGAGAGAGAGAGTTGCATAGGAAGGAGTGCCCCATCTGCCTCAAGCAGTGCCCCAGGCTACGATATGAGCAAAGGGATCATCATTTATGATTAAATTATGATAAATAAAATAGTTTTGGTTTATTAATACACAAAAAAGAAATATACATTCATAATAATCATTATTTATTAACACTGTCTTTATAGAAATACGAAGGAAAACTTTCAACGCCCGTATCTCAAAACTATACTTATTGACATTCAAAATCTATCTTCTCACTTAGTTTTAAAGCTATACAATTTTTGTTTCTTTTTTTTTTTTTTTTTTTTTTTTTCTTCTGATTTATGGGGTTTATTTTTTTACCATACTGAAAAATTCATATCTAGCAAAATAATTACTTTTAGAAAAAAAACTCCTCATTCGATTGGAGGTCTACATCAGGTCTATATATGGTAGTAATCCTAGGTCTTAATATTAAATATCAAGGGAGGAGATAGAATTTTAAAAATGGCCATTTTCGGGATAAATCGCCCTGGCGTCACAAAACCGAAGGTCAGAGGCGAAAATCATATGCGGTTTGGAGATGTCCCGTCACCTTATTAAGTGGTATGAATATCAAAGTCCTGTCCTTAAAAAGTGGCATTAGCCGGCCGGCCCCCTTAAAGGTATACATTTGGTATCAGAACTTTCAAGATAGGCAGTTATAAGCATTTTTAGTGGTGGTTTTAACTATTCATGGGGGTGTCTGGTACAAATCCCCCGTGAAAAGGGGGGGAACACTGTACTACTAACATGCCTAAAAAGAAGTTTAGTAAACGAAGGGAAGCAAGCTCTCGCAATACCAAAACTTATCTTGAAACTAAAATGATATTGTTATGTTACAATAAAGTTTCATACATACTTACCTGGCAGATATATACATAGCTAAGACTCCGTCGTTCCCGACAGAAATTCAAATTTCGCGCCACTCGCTACAGGTAGGTCAGGTGATCTACCGGCCTGCCCTGGGCGGCAGGACTAGGAACCATCCCCGTTTTCTATCATATTTTCTCTCTTCCACCTGTCTCCTGCGGGGAGGCTGGGTGGGCCTTTAATTGTATATATCTGCCAGGTAAGTATGTATGAAACTTTATTGTAACATAACAATATCATTTTCATACAATCAACTTACCTGTCAGATATATACATAGCTGATTGGCACCCTTCGGTGGAGGGTAAGAGACAGCTACTATATGGAATAGACAGGTAAACAACATATGTTGTAGGTATAAATAAAACCTTGGTTCCTACCTGATAGGTGGTAGACTTCGTGGGTGTTTGCCCAGTAGTCTGCATCACCTCAAGAAACTTTAGCGAGATATATGATCTATGGCCAAGAGTTCTTGTGGGTCTGCCGATGGGGTCTTATCCGCTTACTCGGCAGAGCCTGAAAGGACTTTGTCAATGGGTGCTGATCCACTTATATGACAATACACCTTATGAAGGAGCAAACAACCAATCCCGACCACCTGATCCTAACCATATGTTAGAACTAAGGATTGTTCCGAGTTATCCCCGAACTCTTCACAACAACCGTAACTCAAAAACCACTACGCACACATACATAATTTTCTAAAAAAAAAAAAATTATACTCATCTAATTAGATATGACAAGATTCTCTTACTGAACAACATAGACGGCCCCCCGTGCTAACCAAGTCCTCCATTGTTCGAAGAGACTCCAGACCATATCTAAAAAGAAAAAATAAAAGTATATACTTTTAAGGATTGGTGTCGGCTCCCGTACCCAGAATCGTATCCGCCTATACGAAAGGACCCAGAGAAAAACACTTCTCATATGTCACACGAACGTCTTTCAAGTAATGAGATGCAAATACTGAGTTGCATCTCCAAATGTCGTATCTATGATGTTTTTAAGCGACATATTCTTATGAAACGAGAGAGACGTCGCTACTGCTCTCACTTCATGAGCTTTAACTTTCAACAGTCGCAACTGTTCGTCAGAACAGACCTTATGCGCGTCTGTAATGACGTTCCTCACAAAGAATGCCAGAGCATTCTTGGACATCAGTCCTTGTGGGGTCTTTTACCGCGCACCAAAGACCTTGTCTAGAGCCTCCCATCTGATGCTTTCTCTGAATGTAGAACTTTAGAGCTCTTACAGGGCATAGAGATCTTTCTGCTTCTCTTCCTACGAGACTCGATATGCCTTTGACTTCGAATGACTTAGGCCAGGGATTCGAGGGATTCTCATTCTTAGCTAAAAACAGGGTCTTAAACGAGCAAATAGCTGAGTCTCCCTTGAAACCTACTTTATCCTGCAGAGCATGTAATTCACTAACTCTCTTTGCCGTAGCTAAAGATAATCGGAATAGGTATTTTCTGGTGATGTCTCGAAACGAAGCCAGATGAGGAGGTTCGAATCTTTCCGATGAAAGAAACTTGAGAACCACATCTAGGTTCCAGTTCGGAGGGACCGGTTCCTTCGACGTTTGAAGTCTCAAAGGACCTTATGAGGATCGTGGAGATCTTTATTATCTGCCAGATCTAATCCTCTATTCCTGAAGACTGCCGAGAGCATACTTCTGTATCCCTTTATTGTGGATACAGCTAGATGAGATTGCTCTCAGGAATAGAAGGAAATCAGCAATTTCCGCTATAGAGGTAGTGGAGGAGGACAACTTCTTAGTTCTACACCACCTTCTAAAAAAACCTCCCACTTCGACTGATATACTTTCGTAGTGGAGGTTCTGCGTGCTCTCGCGATCGCGCTTGCAACTTCGCGAGAAAAACCCTCTCGCTCTGACGAGTCTTTCGATAGTCGAAAGGCAGTCAGAGCGAGAGCGGGGAGGTTTTGATGATACCTCTTGAAGTGTGGCTGTCTGAGAAGATCCATCCTTCTTGGTAGGGATCTGGGAAAGTCTACGCCATCCCTCTACCACCTCCGTGAACCAATCTTGGGCCGGCCAAACGTGGGCTTATCAATGTCATCCTCGTCTCCTTTGACGCCACAAAAACTTTTTTTAAGTACTAGTCCCAGGATTTTGAATGAGGAAAAGCATAGACGTCTACGCGACCAATCTAGCAGGAAGGCGTCTACCATAAGAGCTCTGGGTCTTCCCACGACCGAGCAAAAGACTGCCAGCCTTTTGGAGATGAAGTGGCGAAGAGATCCACATGAGGTGTCCCCCACAGCGACCAGAGATCTTGACACCACCTCCGTCCGGTAGGGTTCCCACTCTGTATTGAAGGACCTGGTTCCTCCTGCTGAGTCTGTCCTCCCCCACATTCTTACTCCCCTGAACGAACCTTGTCAGAAAGGGAGATGTTCCTGTGAGACGTTCCTCAAAGCCAAACAGGTCTCTCGTCAGCTCGTAAAGGAACGAGGAGTGAGTCCCTTGTTTGTTTCCGAATGTAGGCAAGTGCGGTGGTGTTGTCCAGTTTACTTGCACTACTTTGTTCGACACACCATAGGTTCTAGACTCTTCAAAGCCAGATGCACGGCGAAGAGCTCTTTGCAGTTTATGTGCCAAGACACCTGCGCTGGTTCCCAGGTGCCTGACACCTCCTTCGAGCCTACTGTTGCTGCAACCCCAACCTTTCTCCGACGCGTCGGAGTACAACACTAGGTCTGGGTTCTGGGTTCTTAGAGAGATCCCTTTGTTCTCTTTCAGAGGGGGCAACCACCATTCCAGGTGCGGTCTTATCTCCACTGGAATGGGAAAGGCGTCCGAAAGTTGTCCAGTTTTCCAACTCCAAGACTTCTTGAGGAAGAATTGAAGTGGACGTAAATGAAGTCTTCCTAGCGGGAAGAACTGTTCGAGCGAGGAAAGGGTCCCTAGAAGGCTCAACCATTCCCTCGCCGACGTCTGTTCCTTCCTTAAGAAGAGAGAGACTATCTGCAAACCTTTTGCGATTCTCTCTTGCGAAGGAAATACTCGAAAACCCCGAGAATCCATCTGAATCCCCAGATAGACTAAGTTCTGTCTGGGGGTCAGCTGCGACTTCTCGAGGTTCACGAGCAATCCCAACGCTTTGATCAGATCTAAAGTTAACGTCAGGTCCTCCAAGCACTGTCTCTCTGTTGGGATCTGGCCCTGATGAGCCAGTCGTCCAGATACAGAGAGATATTTACTCCTTTGAGGTGAAGAAACCTCGCCACATTTTTCATCAGGCTTGTGAAGACCTGAGGAGCTGTGGACAGGCCGAAACACAAGGCTCTGAACTGAAAGATCCTTCCCCCCGTCATGAAACGGAGGTACTTCTTCGATGAAGGGTGGATCGGGCCGACGTGAAAATAGGCGTCCTGGAGATCTAGAGACACCATCCAATCTCCTTGTCGCAATGACGCAAGGACTGAGGCAGAAGTCTCCATCAAGAACTTCTCCTTCCGAACAAATTTGTTCAGAGAAACTGACGTCTCGTACTGGTCTCCAGCTCCCGAGGCCTTCGCAACCAGAAAAAGGCGATTGTAAAAACCCCGGGGAGTTTTGATCCAGTACTAGTTCTATCGCTCTCTGTGCCACATTTGTTCCACCATCGATCGAAGAGTATCCCTCAGCACAGGATCCTTGTACTTGGCTGTTAGTTCCCGTGGTATTGACGTTAGGGGAGGAGTGTTCAGGAAAGGGATACGATATCCCTTCCTTATTACAGATCAACGATGACGCGTCTGCGTTTAATAAGTTGTCCAGGCCTCCACAAATCCCAGGAGCCTGGCACCTACTGGTGCTTGGAGGAGAGAAGCATCACTTTCCCTTTTTAAAGGGACGAAAGGCAGACCTACCTCTCTTTTCTCAGGAGCCTTCCTTCTTGCGGGAGGTCTGGAGGTAGGCCACCTCGAAAGGGCTGAACCGATGTACTCGGTCCTTTCTTGTCAGGTGTAGAAGCAGGCTTCTTCTTCCTTGCTGACTGCGTCAGAAGGTCCTGAGTCGCCTTCTCAGTTAATGAACGAGAAATGTCCTTCACCAACTGAGAAGGGAACAAAAAGTCAGACAAAGGCGAATACAGCAGCGCTGCCCTCTGAGCGTGGGAGACTGCCTTGGTTAAAAAGGCACTATATACCGTCCTCTTTTTTAGAAGACCTGCTCCAAACAAAGAGGAGATCTCAAACGAGCCATCCTGCACCGCTTTGTCTATACAAGACAATATGCACAAAAGGACTTCTGTTCGATTCCTTCAGAATCATGGGCTTCTTGGACATCACCCCAAGGGACCAATCTAAGAAGTTGAAAACTTCCAATACATGAAAGAGTCCCTTGAGGAGATGGTCCAGTTCAGAAATGCCCCAAGTAATACGTGCCGAGTTCAGACCTTGTCTACATGAAGTGTCAACTAAGGTCGAAAAGTCCGCTTCTGACGTAGACGGAAGAGCATACCCATATTCTCTCCCGTCTGATACCAAATGCCCTTCTTTTTACCAGCTAGTCTCGCTGGAGGCATGCAGAAGACCGTTCTGACTAACTCCTTCTTAGACTTCATCCAAGAGTCTAAGGACTGAAGAGCCCTCTTCATTGAAATGGCGGGCTTCATTCTGAGAAAAACAAAAGACGAAGACTTCTTCGTCTTAGCACTCGAAAAAAGAGAGCGCGGAGAAGGAGGAGCGGCAGGAGTCAAGTCGTCTCCATACTCCTCTAGAAGCAAGGCAGTCAAAACTTTATAGTTCGACAGTCCTTCTCTTCCTTGATATTCTTCATCCGAGTCTACTTCTAACTACTGGGATCTAATTGAGTCTCCGCTGCCAAATCCGTACGTCTTTCCTCTGGAGGAGACAAACTCCTAATAGGAGAGGGGCTAAGGGAATGATATTCCTTCCTCTTCCCCGCTTTAATAGCCCTGGAAGGCGCCAAAAGCTCAGGCTTCTCTCCATAAATGGATGACGCTTCCCGCTTGGATGACGCTTCTCGTCCGCCAAGCGTCCTGGCTGACGCCTCCCGCTTACGTGGCTGCTGACGTCCTATGACGCCTCGCCGCCTGGAAGACGCTCCGCTCTCAAAAGGCGTCCTAACTGGCGCCAAAATATTGGTTGGAGCCTCGCGTCTACAATCAGCTTTAAAAGACGCTTCATGCCTAAAAGACGTCTCAACGTCTCTCTGGCGTTACGTGTCTTCCGTAAGCTCCCGATCTCGCTCTCGAACCCGAAGCTTCTGCGATATGTTTAGAAGCTTCACGTTTGCATGACGCCTCTCGCTTAGCAGGGGAGAGAGGACGAGACTTCTTGATTGGAAGCGCAACGTCCTTCCTACGAGGCGCTAACACTCCCACCAAAGAGGCCAGTTGTTCTTGTACTGCCATGATAATCTTCCTTGAAGCTTCTCCCACGTGAACTGCATGACGCCTTTCGTCATCAACCGGGGGAGAAGTAGGAAAGGGTTCTTCTGCGTCCTCGTCGGGTGACGCTGACGCCACCTTCGCCTTCTTAATAGAAGAGGGAGCGTCATCTGAGAAAAGCTCTGGGCTCGAATCAAATTCGGGTTCTTTCAAATGCCATTTCAGAGGCCTCGATAAATCCGACTCCTTCCACCCTCGTTTAGGTGAGGGAGAGGGAGAGGATAGAAACACTCACGAAGGACGCTTTTCTAAAGCGCCCTTGAGCAGCCTGCCACGAAACAGAGCTTGCTGAAGGGACGTCTGACCGTTGGGGATTCCCTACGACCTCCTTAAGGCTTTCGACTTTCCTTCTCCTCTGGGGCATGGGAGCTTGGAAGAGGTCTAGGCCTGGGAGCGTCGCAGGGACGATCAAACGCCCCCTCCACAACCTGGGAGGAACTCACTTCACTGTAATGCTCACTTTCACTAGCCTTACCTTGTAAGTCTGCCATTTTGGACTTCATGTCTCGAATAGTAGCTTTCAGATCGCGATTTCCGAGGCGATTCCGAAGTAAACTTTGTGAATTAGACACATAGGGGAGAATCTAAATCATTAGGATTAGAAAAAAGTATCAATAAAAGGGCTCAATAGGCCTTGAAGTCACACCTTTCAGACGTCTAACCCTATCCCTCTCTAATAACTTCTTCAAATAAGAAGTTAAAGTCTTCCATTCTTCTGCATTTAATCCTCGCATTCATGACAAGTATTAGTAGCAGAACACTGAAACCCCCTACATTTACGACATACAGTGTGAGGATCAACCGAAGCTTTCGGTATCCTCACCCTGCAGCCTACATTCACACACATTCTCACACTCACATTTGAATCAGACATACTGAGAAAAATCCAAAAAGCAAGTCCAAAAACAGTCCACAGTAGCGAATGCCAAAAACACGATCCAGATACGTCACCAAAAAGCCGATAAACGATGATCAAAGGATGAAATAAGAATCTAAGTCAGGAGGTAATAGCAACAATGTTGATACCACCGGCGACAGAGAAAATATGATAGAAAACGGGGATGGTTCCTAGTCCTGCCGCCCTGGGCAGGCCGGTAGATCACCTGACCTACCTGTAGCGAGTGGCGCGAAATTTGAATTTCTGTTGGGAACGACGGAGTCTTAGCTATGTATATATCTGACAGGTAAGTTGATTGTATGAAAAGTATAGACAGAGCTAATGTAGCTTCTCACATGTCGCCACCAACCACGTGTGCTGAAGTGATGCCAAATACTTTTTATTACGAAGCTCCGAGGGAAATCTATTATTCCCTTGCACAAATATGTCAAGATGATGAAGATGATGATGGCACTGATGACTTTGTTTGGAAGTTATCTGATGATGAGGAGGGGGAGGAGGAAGAGAATGAGCATTTTCAAGATGTAATTGCTCTCCCTGACGTAGCAGGTGATGTTTGTGTTTTATCAGGAGCCAACCTAAGGAGTTTTTTTATTGAGAAGTTATATGACTGAAAAAGAAGACCTTCTGAGTGTAAGCAATGATGGAGAAATAGTTTTATTACCCTTGAGAGCTCTAAAAGATGCTTTTAGTTCGACGTATTGTGGGCAGTGTGACAGCAACATAACACTTGAAATTGATAAAAACAGTTTGGATGTTGACTTGAAACTAAAATGTAAGTGTTTGGTGCCATCTGTTTTACAATATACCAAAGTGCAAGCTAATGAAAGTGTGAAAACAGAACATGTCGGAGAAACAAAAGCTCCATTTATATATCAAAACATGATAAATGGGGGAGGCCTGGCAGCCTTGAATAACACTCGAATTGCCTTAGGTGCCAAACCTTTAGCAAACAGCACTTATGAACATTATAGAGTATATTGAACGGATTGCTGACCAGACATTCAAGGAATCCATGAAAGAAGTTGATAAAGCAATATTTGAATATTATGAAAGCATTGGGGTCAAACCAGATGAACATGGTAATTCACCTATCAAGGTAATATATGATGGCACCTGGATGAAAAGGGGACATCAATCCCCTATTGGCATAGTTGTTACCGAGGCTTACACTGGGTTTGTTCTTCAGTAAGATATGTAATTCCTGCAGTACTTTGAATAATATAATTCCTGCAGTACTTTGAATAATAAACAAAAAAATGAACTAACAAAAGAACAATATGATGCAACTTATGAAAAACATATACAGTCCGGAAAATGCAAAAAGAATTTTGACCAAGCTTCTGGAAATATGGAAGCTGCTGCTGCTCTCACATTGTGGCAAAGATCACTAGACAGGAAATTCATATATAAAGTATTTGTCGGTGATGGGGACTCAACAGCATATAAAGGAGTATGCAGTTTGAATGAGGGCACTGGTCCTTATGGCACTCCATGTCCAGTGCTCAAGGAGTGAGCTTGGAGGACTCAATAAATTGAGTGACAGCACGGTGATAAAGATTGGAAAATATTTTGGCATTGCAGTAAGAAACGGAGCTAAAGACCCCACTGACCCTATAGATAACATGAAAAAAAAATATAATGGCAATCTTTTTACATCTGACTAATGATGATAAAAATCATGATCATTCTCAGTGTCCCATTGCCAAAGATAGCTGGTGCTTTTATAATCGTGATTTGGCAATGAATGTATCTCCCAGAAGTCACAAGAAGATGAAAGTATAACTCCAGCTTACAGAGGAACAAAAGATCCCAGTTTGCCAAATATTTGAAGAGCTTTCCTCTGATAATTTACTGCAAAGATGTGCAAAAGGCCGTACTCAAAACCTAAATGAATCATTCAACAGTAAAATATGGGCAAAGTCTCCAAAGGTGAGACTTCATGGGAAGGATACTGCAACCTTTGCTTTTCATGTTGCTGCAATGGAACATAATATAAGCTATGCAGCAAGTTCATTGCTGCCTACTATGAGAAAAACGACAGGAGAAAGCCTGAAAGGCCTTCAGATGAAAGAGAAGACCAGGAAACGAAGGAGGTCTGCTATGCATTCAAGAAAGCAAAAGAAGCAAAGAACATCAAAAGGAGGATATGAAGGAGGGGCTCATTAGCCTTCTCAAAACTTGGCAGCACAAGAGTACAGTGGTGTTCTACGATAACCCCCCAAAAACAATATAAACTATTTTCTTTAAGTGATAAATGTTTTTTTTAGAGGGAATAATATATCTTATAAAAGAGAAGGAAACAGGCGCCATGTAGACTTTTCCAAGAAACTTTATATGCTTCTAAAAGCAAATTAATGGTTAGCAAACTTTAACTGCCTTTTTCTCAAAACATATATTTTCTACATTCAAATTCTAAAAACTCTCTTATTTATGAATGGATTTTACCAATCTAAAAAGCAATTTGAATAAAGATAGTGAGAGAACACATTGGCAAATTTATTTTTCTTTTTTCTCTCAAAATTTTTGTTTCTGGGCTCCACCTGTGCCGCTCCGTGAAATGCTCCTTTTAGCATCATTTCTAAGGTATATTACTGCTATATATTACCAGAGAAAAAGTTGCATTGGAATGCTAGGGATAAACCCAGCTCGCTCACCTATAGAAGGTGTCGGTATAGTAACTGGGCCGTGAAAACCACTGTCAGAGGTCTCGTGCCATTTAGATCTCTCCTCCTTCAAATTCCCCCGTTACTACGAGGTGCCGTTCTACATCCCACTACTGTTCGCTACTACTACTACTTCCACCCACGCGATACCGCTCACTCCTGTCATAGCATCTTTGAAGAAAGCACGCGTTGCTTTTTGGTATCTGTGATTTGGTGTTTTGTGCAAGATGTCGGATCTTTTGGAAGCTTCTGCCACCAAGTTGAGTATTAAAACTATCAGTTTTGGGGTTCTGGAAGTAGCGATATTCGATACATTCAATTACTTAGGCAATTTAAGTATCAGGAGTCGGAGAATACCGCTCCCTGTCAGCCATTTTGATGTCGCTACCTCCGAGAGCTTTTGTTTACATGACGAATAGCAATTAGTTCCTCATACTAATTGTGTTCCGTTTTATCCTTAACATCATGCATGCTTTTAATTAGGTTGTGGGCTCGCATGGCTGCCCGACTGGGCCGTGTACGACCTCGGAAGGTAGCCTACACCAGTACGAGTTCTGGTGTATTGAGTAATTTTAACTTTAATTATTAGTTTAACTCTTATTAGTGTAAGTTTGTTAACCATTCTTATATATAAGAGATAGGTCCTTTAGTTAAGGTTATGATAGAGAGGAACCTCGTGATCGCAGGATTATATCCTTAATCAATTCTATCGTCCCAAATCGGTATATTACCCGATTGGGTATATCTAACAGTTTAGTGTTGCAGTCTTCCCGACCAGGTCGGTAGCTACCCGATTTTGGAGGGCTAGGCTAAACGCAAAATCCCATTCACGTTTAACCCCCCCCCCCCCATGTTCCTCTCTTGCCCGAAATATTCACATTAATTTCTCTTTTTGCTTGCCATCATAACCTATATCATAACCTATATAATATTTGTTTCATTATATAATCGTTATCGTGTATTTTATGGTCATTCTGTTAGGCTATGCCATGTTGGGATCACGTGGAGCCACTGTTTCTCAGAGGGTTGTCCCACCTGGCCGGTTACAGGTCCACTTGATCGCCATGAGCCATGCTCATAGGCTGGTTCCCGCTTGCTACCCACCTCGGTGGAGTACGCCTCACCTTATCCCTCTCACGGGGTACCACATGACTCACTCTCTATAGAGATTAAGCGGGGAACAGCTGATTTTATAAAATGGTCGAGTACGCTCGCATGCGACGGGTTGTCATAAGCCGTGCTCTCTCCCGGCTGCTAACGGCTGGCCCCCGGACGGGCCGGGAGGATTACGGGTTGCGTATTAGGTATTCTTCAGGCTTGATTTTCTTCGTTGTTATTTCATTCACTTATGATACACTAGGGTTAGCCTACAATATGATTTATAATAGTTAGTAAAATATTTTGGCCCAGATTCATGTACATTACCGTGATCTGAAGTGTAGGCTAACTATATGAACAAGACGAAGTAATCACGATAGAACTTTCATATGATATACATTATTGACAATAGGTTAGAACTAAATTTTGAATATTTTACTATTATTGTCGTTGTTTCATAAGGAAGGTTCCCGGGCCTGGCGGGAGTCGATAGAACTCTTCCCTCCCTAAACCTTCTTCTATCGGGACGTCCTACCTTGGTAGGCGTTCAAGACCCTTGGGTCATACTCAGTTGGCTTCCCGGAGCTGACGGGAGGAATTTAATTGACTTTCAACAATTGTTAACTTTAGATTTTACATTCCCGGCACTGGCGGGATAATATAAATCTCATTTACGACAATAATAATAACAATGAATGATCATAAATTAGTATCATAATAAAATTTGCATCCACCTGGATATTATAGCTTCAGGTAAGCTTCATTTTAAGAACCCGGGGCCTCCAGTAATCCTATTAGGATACTCATGTATAATTTTAAATTACAGGTAGTACGATGCCAGATGACGGCTTGTGCGGCTGTTTTACAGCAAGCTTGTGGGCATGAGGTCTGCCGATCTCATGCTCCGTGTGCAGTCCAGGTGGACGACTTACTGGTGTGGCACCCGGACGGGTGCGAGATTTGCTACGGGCTAGTCTCAAAGTTAACCACGGAATCGGTAGGTATCCCCACTGCATAGTCTAATAATTGTTTTGCGTATAAGTTGATAGAATTTAAAGGAGATTATTAACTATATAATCTTAGATGGCAGGTTTGCCAGGAACAATAGTAACGGAAACATTCTCTTTCAGACCCCTCAGGCCACCAAGAGTTCCGCCTTGTCGACCCTCAAGATCTGGGTCGGCGGGTTTGCCAGGAACGTGAAGGCCAAGAAACCGTACATTCTGTCAGAAGAAATGTGCAACCTGATCTACCCCAACGCCAAGATATCGGCAGCGGTAGCCAAGGAAGTGGCGGAACCGATCATAGTAAAGATCAGAGAGGATACTCAGGTTTTGCCGGAGGACCTGGAGGGACCTGGAGAAGCGGTTCTAGAGGACGTAGCAGCCATCAGCTTGGACCTGGAGCCGATGGTTCTGGACGCCACAGAACAAGGTAAGTGAGGCAGGAGGTGCATGGTCTAGGATACCCATTCCTAGTCCGTCACCGTCTAATTCTTCTCAAACTTCCTTCCAAGGGTTTACTGGGAAGAACATGGCTGGGGACAGGTCATGCTCAGTAATCCCTAAAGTAAAACAATTGAAAAAGACCTTACCAAAATCAGGTAAACCTTCTAAGCTGCCAAGACCATCCAAGTCTTCTTTATCCTCCAAGACATTGAAAGACTCGGTAGTAGCTACTTCCTCTCACCATGGGTCGAGAGCAAGGAGCAGCTCGAAAGCTAAGACCCTGGATGTACCCTTTGATCCGGTAGCTTTCTCGAGCCAGTTAATGGAACAGATGGGCAGCATAGTCCAATCTCAGATTGGATCTTTAGCTGATCGTCTGCAGTCTGTAGACACCCTGACACAGAGACTGCAAAACCAAGAGTCTAATGGAGAATCTCTTGCGATCCGGACTGCCTCAGCAACAGCAGTACGTGATCCCGGACGCCTCTAAACTCCCGGCGTTCGTGAAAAGCAATCCCTGGCGATTGGCATTACATGCCCCCTTGAAGGATGGCATGTTGACTATTGAAGGATGTGGCACCCGGCCGGTAGAAGATTATGAATTCTATCCAGCGGGACTTCAGTTCCCCTTCCCCGGGTTTGCTCGCTTAACGGAAGAAGCGCTAGTAAGGCTAGATAAGGTTCCTAAGGAAACCGTTATCTACCCTAAGGAACAAGCACAGTTCGCCTGGGTTCGGACTTTGAATGAGTGGGATTGTGTTAACACCATGCTGACACCCCATAAAAGCTCGTACACAATGTTTGTGGTGGAGGGACAAACTCCAACACCTTGCACCACGAAAATAGTAGACCTTGCTCTACAAGCGGCGGTTGAAGACAAACCGATGCCGCAATTACGGGAAACAGATTTGACTTCTCTTCTATTCCTGGGGGATCACTATTGCTGGATTGATGCTCCAGCAACGTTTACAACGGGGAAATTGAACGCTGACTGTGCTTCTACACAGTTCAGCGAACGGCTACCCAGGCTCCCGGACTCCCTGATAAAGCTTGAATTTGAAGCTCGTATGAGGCTGAGTAGGTCCATCAACTCAGCCACAATGGCAGAAATGTCTTTCCTCGTATACGAAGAGGAGACATTATTTAAGGTATTGACAAAGTCATTGCTGCATACTTTACAATGTGACGCATACGATTTTGCGGTAGCCAGACGTAAAATGCCGGAAGCACGTCTTATCTGAAGCCTCTATTAGGCATGAGCCTAATAAGCTCATCAAGGCATCGATTTGGGGTGCTGACCTGTTCTCGGAGGATATGGTGAACAGCGTTCTTAGTGAAGCTGCAAGGGTAAATCAGAGCCTCAAGGTCCGGTGAGGTCTGATGCCCAAACGCAAATTCGAACCATCCGGGAACCAAGCTAGAGGCAGGAAAAGACCAAGGAATTTTCAATCATTCCAAGGTCAACAGACTCGACAGGTGGTCCAGACAATACCAGTACCAAAAGTGAGTCAGCCTTCGACATCAAAGGCACAACCCCAACAACAATACGTGTGGGTCACCCCACAACCACACCAACAAGTAGCCACTACCTCCTTTACGCCTTCCCCAGCCTTTAATACTACCTACGAAACACAAGGAGTGTTCCATGGGTACAATAGAAATGCCAGAGGTAGTAGGGCAAGAGGAGCCTTTCGCAACAGAGGCAGCGGAAGAGCCTACACTAGAGGCAGAGGATTCCGGGAGATCCACTACAAACCAGTGAGAATCCTCAGGTAGGGGGAAGGCTGTACCTCTTTCGGAACCGTTGGATATTCAGCATAATTTCCAAGGGTCTGGGGTGGAGTTGGATAGAAGAGCCCCCTCCACCAACCAGTTTTCATCAACATCCAACGGAAGAGTTAGTTCTGTATGTAAAAGATCTTTTACAAAAGAATGCAATATAAGAGGTAAAATATTTGAAATTTCAAGGTCGCTTGTTCAGCGTTCCAAAGAAAGACTCAGACAAGCAAAGAGTAATCTTAGACCTGTCTCATCTGAATTCTTACATTCAATGCGACAAGTTCCATATGCTGACCGTCTCTCAGGTGCGGACCTTACTTCCCCGTGGGGCCTTCACCACCTCTATAGATCTTACAGATGCTTACTATCACGTTCCGATAGCAAGGCATTTTTGTCCGTTTCTAGGATTCAAGTTAGGCAACCAAGCATATGCATTCAAAGTAATGCCATTCGGACTCAATGTAGCACCCAGGATATTTACCAAACTGGCAGAAACAGTAATCCAAGAATTGAGGACCCAAGGAATACAAATAGTAGCCTATCTAGACGACTGGCTTATTTGGGCAAACAGTGTAGAAAATTGTCTCAAGGCGACAAACGAAGTAATAAGATTCCTACAACAATTGGGATTTCAGATCAACTTCAAAAAGTCATGCCTAGTCCCGGAAACATAATTTCAGTGGTTAGGGTTACAATGGAACCTAATCACACACACACTGTGTATTCCAGTAAACAAGAGGAAAGAAATAGCAAGGAATACAAAAAGTTTTCTCAAGGACAAGCTGACGTCCAAGAGAAAACAAGAGAGAATCCTAGGTGCTCTCCAGTTTGCCTCAGTAACAGACATATTATTGAAGGTCAGACTGAAAGATATAAATCGAGTATGGCGGTTCAAAGCAAACAAGAGGTATCGAGACAAAAATTCCACCAATTTTGAGGAAAAGACTTCAGCCATGGACAAAAGTCAAGAATTTAGCAAAATCTATTCCATTAAAGTTTCCACCACCAGCACTGGTCATACATACAGACGCCTCTCTAACCGGCTGGGGAGGGTACTCCCAGTACAAAAAAGTCCAGGGACTATGGTCGATAACATTTCGCCAACTTCATATCAATGTCAGAGGCCATGGCAGTATTCTTGACTCCAGCAAGGAAGCAACATATCAAACTAGTGCTGGACAACGAAGTTATAGTCCATTGCATAAACAGAGGAGGTTCCAAATCGAATCACATAAACCATGTAATGATAGCTATATTTTCCATGGCAACAATGAACCATTGGCACCTGTCAGCGGTTCATCTGGCGGGAATATGGAATGTAGTGGCAGACGCACTTTCGAGGACAACACCGCTGGAATCGGAGTGGTCACTGGACTTACAAGTCATTCAAATGGATTTCACATCAGGTTCCGGGTCTCCAAATAGACCTGTTTGCAACAGAGTCCAACCACAAACTAAAATGTTATGTAGCCCCCAACCTGGACCCTCGGGCTTATGCCACAGACGCAATGTCACTGGACTGGAACTCTTGGGAAAGAATTTACTTATTTCCGCCAATAAACATGTTGATGAAGGTACTAGACAAACTCAGAACTTTCAGAGGCCGAGTGGCTCTAGTAGCCCCCAATTGGCCCAAGAGCAATTGGTTTCCCCTGCTGGTGGAATTGGGTCTCCATCCTCAACGGATTCCCAATCCAAAACTAACACAAGTAGTACAAACTCACAGTGTGTTAGCTTCCTCAAAAAATTCAGTGTGCCCTAACTTTGTGGACTTTATGAAATTTGCAGCACAAAAGGATGCGGAAATTGATCCTGAAAACACCCTATTTTTGGAATCAGATAAAAGAGAATCTACTCTTTGTCAGTATGATTCAGCTGTAAAGAAACTCGCAAAGTTTTTAAGAGACTCAAAGGTTAAGACGATGACTATGAATCTAGCAGTAACCTTTTTCAGGACTTTATTTGAATCAGGCCTGGCAGCCAATACAATTACAACAATTAAATCAGCCTTGAAGAAGATTTTCTAAATTGGGTTTAATATTAACCTTACAGATTCATATTTCTCGTCTATCCGAGAGCTTGTGCCAGATTAAAACCATCAACTCGTCCTAACACAGTTTCTTGGTTTTTGAATGATGTACTTAAGTTAGCTTCTGACACTCTTAATGAATAATGTAATTATATATCACTATTTAGAAAAACTTTGTTCTTAATGAGTCTAGCATCGGGCGCCAGAATATCAGAACTTTCAGCCTTGTCTAGAGATCCGGGTCATATTGAATTCCTTCCGTCAGGAGAAATATTAATTTCCCCAGACAAAAGATTTTTAGCAAAAAATGAGGATCCTCAAAACAGATAGTCTCCCTGGAAGATTGTCCCGCTTCCACAGGATCCATCTTTGTGTCCAGTAAGCACTCTGAAAGCATATTTGAATAGAACCTCCAATAAGTCCTCGGGGCCCTTATTTATTAGAGAGAATGGAGGAACCATTTCCATGAAAGGAATCAGACAACAGATTCTGTATTTTATTAAACAAGCTAACCCACAATCATTTCCACATGTTCATGATATACGAGCAGTAGCTACATCCATTAATTACTTTCACCATATGAATTTTGATGAACTAAAAAGATATACAGGCTGGAAATCTCCAGCAGTTTTTAAACGCCACTATTTAAAACCCTTGGAAGCCCTAAAATTTGCAACAGTGGCAGCAGGGAATGTGGTTCCTCCTGAAAATTATGAACCATAATCATAAGGTCTTGTAATAACTTTTTTACTTTCTCTCCTATCTGCCTTACTTATTGTCCCTACTGTAGTTTTGTATTTCACCTGGATTGCACCCTATGTGATATTAGATTGTATATATATATTATCTTTAAGGCATTTATTTGGACATCTTGTTGATTTCTTTTTACTTCCAAGAAATTTGGAACTCATTATATTTACATAATGATGTTTAATTTACTGTCCTAAATGATAAGAAAATGTTAAAGACAACTTATTTTTGAATACTGTTATATTCACATATATACAAATATAGATTAAATCAAGTTAATTAACTTCAGATTTTAATTTATTTTCCTTCTCAGGTGTTGGTTTCCAAGCTATGGGACCATTTCTCTTGTACTATTTCACGGAGCGGCACAGGTGGAGCCCAGAAAAGGGATTTTGACGAAGGAAAAATCTATTTCTGGGCGAGAGACCTGTGCCGCCCAGTGAACCCACCCACTGCTTTCCCAACCCAGAATTGGTCCAAGCTTGGGTGCTATGAGGAGTGAGCGGGATCGCGTGGGTGGAAGTAGTAGTAGTAGCGAACAGTAGTGGGATGTAGAACGGCACCTCGTAGTAACGGGGGAATTTGAAGGAGGAGAGATCTAAATGGCACGAGACCTCTGACAGTGGTTTTCACGCCCCAGTTACTATACCGACACCTTATATAGGTGAGCGAGATGGGTTTATCCCTAGCATTCCAATGCAACTTTTTCTCTGGTAATATATAGCAGTAATATACCTTAGAAATGATGCTAAAAGGAGCATTTCATGGAGCGGCACAGGTCTCTCGCCCAGAAATAGATTTTTCCTTCGTCAAAATCCCTTTTTTACCAATATCTAATACATAATTTTATGGTATTTTTATAGAATTCTTTAAAATATTTTTTCTAAATAGCACACATCACATATTAGATTTCTGAGTTTGCTGTTTTATTTGATAAGTATTAAACTTTCTGCTGTTACTTTTTTCTTTAAATTGAATGATAAATAAGGATCGAGATATACTTTAAAAAACAAATAAAAAATGCTATGTTTAAAAGAAAAATATTTGTTAAAAAAAAGTTTTCGTCTAATTCACCTGAAATTTTGTGTGCATCTTCAGTCAAACTAGAGGTAACACCTGTGGAAGTTTGAACACCGTCTCTCAAAATTAACCCCCAACCCCGCAGATACCCTTAATGGTAAAATGTATAAGATGGCTTTGAAATTACTATATCAATAATATAACCTCAAAGATTAATACAGTAATAGGTTAATAATTTTAGGTATATTTAAGGTATCCATTTGGTATCTGAACTTTCAAATAGGCAATTATAAGCATTTCTAGTGGTTGTTTCAACTATTTGCGGGTTTTAACTATTCAAGGGGGTGCCTGGTACACAAACCACCCCCCCAATACAGGGGAAACACTGTAATTGTGTTTCGTGGTTTTGAGATTTCCAATTCATTTTCCTTTTTGTCTTGTTAGCTTTTGGGATAAATAAATAACTTGGTTTAGCTGCAGAAATGCCAGTCCCTGTGAAAGCTCCAGGTAGGTAACGTTACTAGGTTGTGATTTCTCTCCTTTATCTAGACGGGTTAATTAGACCCTTGAACCACAGATCAGTTTTCTTTATTGCATTACCACTTGCTTCACCACATGAAACATTAGCTTGTTATGGTGTGTATCACAATAAAACTCTAAGGGAATTGCATACCAAAATATGGATGGCGATGGTAGTCATAGGATGTAGGAAGTGCATTTAAAGTAATAGATTACTGTCCTTATAAAAGTGGAAGCTACAATAGGGCAATTTAAAAGTCTAGAAGGGAGATATTTGCATCCTACCATTCACAAACTTAACACCTTATTACCAAGCTTCAATTACCATTTCCAGTTAGTGTTGAAATATTCTTGTATACAATATCTGGTTTATATTCTTGTCAGAACAAATCATAGGTGTGAAATCTAATTGGTTAAAGTAATAAAACTTTAACTGATAATCACATATACCTCTCACAAGATCTGAAATCACTTGTATTTTCATGCGAGTATGGGACTTTGATCAATTTGTCTTGCAGCTAAGGATTGATATTTCATAAATGTCTAACATGTCTACATGTTAAACAGAAGTAGTATTCCATAACTACAGGTAGTTTCCATAGTCAATGAAACAACTTAATACATATACTGCACTGAAACAAAACAGTATGAGGTACAGTGGACCGCCCGTATTTGCGTTCTCCGGATTCACGGGTTTCTCTCTGGAACATTTCCCACCCTTATTCGTGGAAAATTAACCTATTCGCAGTATTTTTCTGAGTAATATCCATAAATTCCTGTTTTTTTATGTTTCATTATAAAATGCACTTTTTGTTATAACACTATTAAAAAAACCAGGGTACAAAAATTTGTTGTGGGTTTTTCTTAAATTTTAACTACCAAAATAGGAGGTTTTAAGCATTTTCATAGGGGTTTCAACTATTCGCGGGGGGTCTGGTACGCATCCCCCGCGAATTCGGGGGGACCACTGTACTGCACATCTAACCCTACTTAACACTTACTTGAAAAGTCGTGACATGGCCACGATCTCCAGGTGTCCACCCCATTCCCTAACATCTTGTAAATTATACACATGGTGGTCCAAAGGAATATCCAAAAACTGTAAAAGAAAAAAAATATGGCTAAAGATACATACAAATAGTAGTCTAATGGAATATTAAAAAAAGAACTGTTAAAACTAAAGCATACAAAACTAAATAAAATGTAAATATTGAATTATTATAGTACCAGCAAAATAATAAGCAAGCCTGAAAGGCTCAAGGAAAGGCTTTGCTAATAAAAGAAGAAGAACAATGCTCAAGGCCCTGTTAAAAATTGACACTTTTCCATGTATTTTAGAGGCTGGCTACATCACCAGAATGCTGTTCTTTAATATGTTGACAATTTCCACTTTACAAAACACCAATCAATCAAAGCATAAACTTTAGTTATGGCTTTTGATGGAAGACATGGGTGGGGTGATGGCAAAAATGTATTTTCCATCATAATTCTGTATTTGAATGAATGGATTATAACATTTCGATTAAAAAGCCAAGCACTGGGACAACAAAGCCATTAAATATATTTTTTTATAAATGTCAAAATTCTGAACATGGAACTTTTATGCTCAAATGAAAATGCTTGCCAGTCTCAGATGGGAACAAGTGACAACAGACGGTCCCTGTCTCAAATGATCTTTTCCTGAGAACTCATTAAGACAAGCAAGTCATTGAGATATCTTAGGAGGCGAATCCCGAGCATGATCCCATGTCGGCACGGGTGAAATCTCGTGAACACCTGGGGAGCTGTTGCTAAGCTGAAGCAAAAACTTTAAACTGGAACACCAGTTCTCGCAGACTGGGATCTGGAAGTAAGCATCCTTCAAATCCATAGTCAGCATGTAATCATTGTCTCTGATGGCTGCTAAGGTTTGATTAGTCTCCATCCTGAACTTTGTCTTCCTGATGAAGAGCCAGTGGCTTTGTGGACTAACAAGACTTCCTCACTTCTTGGGGAGCTGGGTGTTTCGGAGAGTCGTGGGCGTGAGGTGAAGGAGAGCACGATTGGAGAGAGAAGGAGCGAAGTCAAAAGGAAGTAGATATCCTTTTATTATTATAAATGTATTATTATTACTATTTATTGGAAGAAGACCCTCTTTCAAACAAGTATTATTTGAAAGATACTGCTGCAGCAGCTGCATTTAACCTGTAAATAGTCTTCTCTATTTTTATAATAATTGCTTTCTCTCTGCTATTACAGGGATATTGTTGCTTTAAAATTTATTTTTTACAGTAAGTAAATAAATAATTTTGTAGATGCTGTCAGGATCTATTCAATATATATAGTGGTAAGTAAGCAGGGGATCAACCACTCGCCGATTTTTCATTGGTTGGTGGAGCAATGTGTTCCTGCTATTGATTGGAGAAAGCTTCTTTTAAAACACTTCTCGTCGTTGTAGGTCGCTCTGTTGCAACCCGGCAGTGTCAAGGCTGGGGCATGACGTCCCTGGGCCATACATGACATTGTGTAATGTCACAGTGGCTTGAATCGTCATTAGCTGCTGGGCTGCTTGTCTCATCTGATATTCTTTGATTGGGGGTGTCGCTTGGTCTAGTATTATTTTATTCATATGTCTTCTTAAGTTAGTGAGGGAGAAAGGGTACTTCCTGTGTCGTATTCAGTGAGGGCTTTTGGAAAAACTTTGATTCACTGTACCTTGAATGATATGCAATTTAATGGTGGCAGGGTAAATGAAAAGGGAGAAATTTCATTTATATTTAAATATGAAAGTCAAATGAAAATTAAAATGTACAGCTTGGGTTGAAGATCTGTAATCCTTTTGCTTGATAGTAATTCTTGTCCTTTGTGCAGCATAACCCTTCCTGGCAGTGATATTCTTTGAGAGATGACCTTACACCAGCCGCCACTCCATCACAGCATGGTCACCACTGAATTTTCCCATAACCTGACAATTACAAAGGAAATTCTGTAATATAGGCCTAGGCCATCTATGATCTAGACTAGGGTGTTAACCTTTAATGCATTTGTTTAAGTGTAATTATATTCTAGAAGTACAATAGGCTTGATAGCGAACTGCAATATTCTTATGTATCTTAGCAGGATAACTAGTATAGGCTAGCCTGATATAAAGTTAAAGTTCCTTACTAGGTCAACTGCCTAGCTTAATGAAAAATTTCTTCAGTGCTTAGTCTAGTCAGCTATCATGCAAGCAACCTTAATTACCTAGTCTAGTAGTTTATAAGTTTCTAAATATCAATGCATGAAGGAACACGGTCACCTATTAGCCTAGCCTATGCTACTAAACTATGATAGGCTAGGCCAAGCTAACAAGAAAATAAGTGTAATGACAATCATTGAGTTCCTTCTATGCAATTTGAAAATCGACTGAGTTCCTTCTATGCAATTTGAAAATCGACTGATACACGCGTAAATGTAACTAGATTCTTACCTTCAAGCTGCAAAAACCCTGTACCTCTTCTCCTCAATCCTTTGGTATTTATATGTTGATTTAGGCCCTCATCATCAATGGTTGCTGTCCTCGGCAAATTCCTCATCAGTTATTCTTCATAGTAATCATGCACCACTATATTCCGTAGTCCATGAATGATGATAATGGTACTAATGGCAAATACCTATGAAAAATCATGTAGGATCTTCCGACTGCCGGTGCTGCTCTCCACCCTTTCAATTCACAAATTCACTATTGATAATAGTTAAATCCTAAGTACTACAGATTTGCCACTGTCACTGCCTATAGCAACAAGCTTATATCAAATGTAAATTCACAAACTCGAGGGCAGCCCCAGCAACAACAAAAGGCTTACAACACAAACAACAAGGAGATCAAGGATTGCACTAATGTCCTGTCATGGTCGCCATATGGAAAAACTCTGTTTTTCCAAATGGCGTACACAAACATTCTCAACTCTGTTACTCTTTTGGTAAATGTGTACAGCCATGAACAATAGAACAAGAAAAAAATTTTGCTAAGTACAACTGAATTGGATAACAACATCCATTTGGCTAGTATTTCAACCATCATACGATAGTAAACAATTACCACAGTTATGTTATACATGACGTTATGTATAATAGGACTTATATATTTTCAGGAAATAACTTTGTTCGCTATAGATCAAAGATCAGCAAGGAAACACTTTTAAATTTAAACAAAGTTGTAGCTGAAGCTGAGAACACTTTTCAAGCTGCTAATGACTATTATTGTGCATCGGTAACGAAGATAAAGCTCCCGTACACTTATCCAATCAAACACAACCGTAGATAAAGCTGAGAGAGAGAATCATTTTAATCAAAATTTCAGGTCTTGAAAGAATACAGTTTACTGCTGTTTTCACGTCGATAAAAGATAAATAACGTAACGGTAAAGCTCGTACTACGAAGAAATCAAGTGAAAATGGCAAACGGAATCATGTAATTTTCTTTACACTATAAACATGCCAACAAAGCAATCTGTTAACGAAAAAAATAATTTAGTTACCAATGAGACGTATTAAATTCATATTTTAACTTAAAATTAACACGTCTTATAACGAAAAGATGACCTTGTTCTCATGTAGTAAAGTATCTTGATATTCTTTTATGCCAACAAGAGCAAAACAATTCGCTCCAAACTGAGTTAAATACGATGAAATAAATTTGTATTCACCATCAGCTGATTTCCAAACCAAAACATTGACCACTTTCTTAGTATTTTTTTATACAATACATAATATGAGAATACATACAATATAATAGGATAGACTAATGTATCATTTTTAAAAGATTCACGGAAAAGATGCATATTTGTTATGTTTTTTTACTGCATAATTACATGTAGGCATCAGCAGCCTGATAGGTATTGCTCAAGTTATGCGATATCAGTCTGAATCTGAGTCCAATTTACATGTATCTACACTATAAACATGCCAACAAAGCAATCTGTTAACGAAAAAAACAAAATAATTTAGTTACCAATGAGACGTATTAAATTCATATTTTAACTTAAAAGTAATGTTTGCAGAGGGTGAAGGTAAAATTAAATCAGTTCAAAATCATGAACTAGTGTGAGAGCTAACTACGAGAGAGAGAGAGAGAGAGAGAGGAGAGAGAAGAGGAGAGAGAGAGAGAGAGAGAGAGAGAAATACAGTAGGGCCTCAATAATCGCGGGGGATGGGGCCCAGAACCCCCCGTGATAAGTAAATACCCGTGTTATCCTGGTAACCCCCCCTAAAAATTGCTTTAAACTGCCTACTTTAATAACTAACCACCCAAGACCACTATTTCAATGTTTATAACTGCCCTACTTTAGTTCTCAAGCCACCGCAAATGTTCTTCAACTATCACCTTAAACTAAATTCAAGACAGTTTCAAAGTTATTCTTTCCTATCTTCAATTTCCCCTTCATCTTTTATTTGTTTGATATGTGTAATATCTTTGGTGCTCTTATTTCTAGCCTTTGATAGCTTGATCTTCATTAATCCTTCCTTTGTCCCCAGCTCATTATACACATCATCATACAACTTTGCTTTAGCTTGGGCTACCACCTTTTTCACCGCTTTGTTTTTCTCTCTGAACCTATCTCTGTCTTCCACTGACTGACTCTTCCCATCTTTTCTTTGCCTCCTTATCTTTTACTACTTTCTCAATGTCTTCATCCTACCACCAACTCTCCTTTTCTTCCCATATGATACCAGATGTCTCCCCCAGCAACTCCTTTCCATGCCTTCTTATTACTGCTGCATTTCGTGCCCACCACTCTTGAACATCTTCAATCCCCATATCAATATCCTCCAAAACCCTCCTCTTAAACTCTCTCTTCTTATCCCCTTCCTTCTCTAATTTGTACCATCTAATTTTCCTTATCCCTTTAGCTTTGGTTTTTCTTTCCCTTTTTAGCTTCAAATCCATACATAGCAGTCTGTGTTGGGGGGCTACATGGTCGCCTGGAATAACTTTGCAGTTCTTGACCTCCACCAGCTTTATCCTTTTATACAGGAAGTAGTCTATCTGGGAGCATCTTCCCCCACTCCTATATGTTATTAGGTGTTCCCTTTTCTTCTTAAAGAATGTGTTTACTATTGCCATGTCGAATGACACAGCAAAGTCCACTACACTCTCTCCTTCTGGGTTTCTCTCCCCAATTCCATGGCCACCATGCACCCAACCAATCGCCTCATTTTCACTTCCGACATGGCAATTCAAATCTGTCCCCATTATCACCCTCTCATGTTCTTCCAGTTCTTGCATTATTCCATCCATGTCTCTCCAAAAATTTCCCTTCTCTTCTTCTGTGCAACCAACTTGTGGTGCATATGCACTTATAATATTCAGAATCTCTCCTCCATAACATATCTTCAATCTGATGATACGGTCATTCTTTCTATGCACTTCTAGAGGGAATGAAACAAAACTAGTATACTATAAAGGACTTCACATAGTCCACAAACCAATATGAACAAAGTAAACGGAAATGGAATACTGTAAAATTGTAACACAATTTACCAAATTAGTATACTGTACTTACTGGCTCAAATTCTTCTCTATGGAGGACCATATATTCCAGGCAGAGTGCACGTACCCTCTCATGTTCCGTCTGCGTCATGAATACCTTAGGAACAAAAAATTTGCTTTTTACTACAGCAAAATTAAATAAAAATCATATGTCAGACAATCAGCTGGGCCGATCCTGTAAATTTAATCTTACATACAACCTTAAACTGTAATGTAGATATGCTAAAATTCTACTAAAGAAACATGACATTTATATAGTAAAAGTTTTATACATACCAAGTACAGTGGTCCCCCCATATTCGCGGGGGATGCGTACCAGACCCCCCCGTGAATAGTTAGAATCCGCGAATGTTTGGAACCCCTATGAAAATGCTAAAAACAGCCTATTTTGTTAGTTAAAACTCAAGAAAAACCCACTAAAAATGTTCATACTTGGTTTTTTAATAGTTTTATCACAAAAAGTGCATTTTATGATGAAATTCATCAAAAAAACCAGGAATTTGTGGATATTTATCATAGAAAAATACCGCGAATGCGCGAATTTTCCGCGAATAATGCAGGGAAACGTTCCCCAGAGAAATCCGCGAATGTGTGAGTCCGCGAATCTGGAGAACGCGAATACGGGGGGTCCACTGTAATTACATAGCTAATAATTTCTCATCCGCATCAAAAAGAATTTGCAGGAAGCCTCTGAAAGCTGAGTGTAGGCCCAAGGTGCCAGCCATTAACGGCAATAGTACTGGTAATGCCTTGGCTCATCACCTCATTCTGTTTTATGCCCAATGTCCATCAGAGGGGAGGAGGGTGGGCTCCAATCATGTAATTACTTGCTGAGTAGGCATTAAACTTAATTCTATTATAAAAACTGACAAATTTTCAAACACAATTTGTATTTTTCATAACTACAAACCTGAGGTCTTAACAATCAGAGATTGAAAAGCAAGGAATCAGTGAGGTCTGGTCAAAGGCCACGCACCCACGCTATCAGGTTTAGTCTTTACCAATCCATGATGTCAAGATGACAGAGGGGTGGCTAGAGGTGGGCAGTAAAATGTTAAGACCTCAGGTTTGTAGCTATGAAAAATACAAATTGTCTTAGAACATTTGTCATTTGTTCATACGCAAACAAACCTTTGGTCTTAACAATAGGATAGACTTATACTTGGAGGGAGGTACAGACATCCTAAAGCGGCTGGGAGCCAACCCACCAGTCCAACTCCAAAAGAAACATCTACAGGAGAGGGACTAATGCCTGTGAGAAGCTAGGTAACTGATATCCACAACTCAGCCAACTGGGCTACATACCATGATATATGAGAAGATTCATTGCAGTAGGGAACTAAAGAGAAATTCTGACTGTTTGATAACAAACCAATGCATCATGACTCGTTACCATTCCTCACTCCCCCTTGCTAGTGAGCTGAGTATATGCTACTGAATAGAGGGTTTGACTATTTGAACACAAAGCAAACAAACTACCAGTATGATTACCTTACTCACCTGTACCAGACCAGTCCAGCAAATGACGTGCTATTCCTCAACCCACCCGTAGGAAGAAGGAAAGGAACAAGAGAAAGAAAGAGACCAGACAACTCACTCATTCTCTATTCCACCCAATCATCTTAGATAAGATACAAATGTGCCCAGTTAAGGGCAAGGATGAGTTACACCATCTGTTAGGCAGCCACCACAGGACCCTATGAAAAAATGTCCAGAGATCTGTGGGCAACATATTAAAGATAGAAAGAGGTGAACGTGGACTGGCGCAACCAAATACCAGCGCTCAGGACTCCATGAACAGCCAAATTCTTCTTGAAAGCCAGAGAGGGACCAATACCCCTGACGTCATGTGCTCTAGCCTGCACAGACTCGGAGGCAGAATCATCAAGTCAAATACGCCTGTCTGAGCTTCACGTAACCAAAAAGAGATTGCATTCTTGTACACCTCTTTCTTAGAATTCCATGTGCTAACAAAAACCCTACAACAACCTGGCCTGAGATGTCATGTCCTCTTAAATAGCAACACAGAGCCCGGACAAGACACACTAAGAGCTCTTGAGAATCAATGCCCACAGTCATCCAGAGATGGAATAGAAAAGGAGGCGAACCTGTCATCCTGCACTGAAGGACTCTGGGTGTTAGCCACGAACTCTGGGACAAATTTGAAGGACATTGACCCCTAACCCCTGGTGTGCTTCACATCACAGATCAGGCCAAGAAGCTCCCCCCCTCTTTTTGAAGAAGCCAAGGCCAAGAAGAAAACTGTTTTGAGTGTCAAGTTCCTGTCTGATGAACGACGTAAAGGCTCATAAGGAGTTTAAGTGAAACTTCTCAGGACCACGGAAACATCCCATATTGGAGGGTTAAGCTCCCTCGGTGAACACAACTGCTCAAACCCTTTAAACAGCAAGGAGAGTTCCCAGGATGAGGAAATGTCAACACCTCTGATAGCAGAAATGGACAAGACGGACCAAAAAGTCTGCTATGCCCTGAATAGAGGTTTCAAGTGGAGAAAAACCCCATTTATGACACCAGAGTAGATTGCTCATTTACCTTGGTAAACGGCAGAGGTAGATTTCCTGCGATTGCTGGACATAATTGTCCTGCTGTCTTCTGAGAAAAGCCTCTCGCTCGGAGGACTTGATAGCCTCCAACCGTGGAGACCGGGATTCTACCGACTGGTGGGATCTTTCTGTGTGGCTGACAAAAAAGATACTGCCAATGGGGAATCTCCCTCGGCACCTCCGACAACGACAGCAGATCCGGAAACCATTCTGCTTGTGGCCACAGAGGAGCTACTAATGTCATCTTGAGATTGTGCGAGCTCATCATCCTGTTCAGTACTTGGAAGATCAAATAAAACGGAGGTTGTCCCATGGATGTTGGAATGCGTCCTCTGCTAATGCCAGAGGATCTAGAATCACCGAACAGAAATCACAAATTCTTAGTAATTTGTATCTTGACTGTCAAAGCATGAAGTTGACGCAAAACCAGTCCCCACTGCTTGTTCACAAAAGCGACCACTGTCGTGTTGTCCGACATGAGAACTACAGAATGACTCTCTACTTCCTCCCGAAATTCCTCCAGACCCAGAAAGGCTGCCTTTAACTCCAACACGTTGATATGTTGCCGTTTGTCCTCAACTCCAAACGCCTGAAGTAATGAGGCCGCCTAAATGAGCACCCCAACCTGCGAGGGAGGCATCTGAAAACAGAAGGAAATCCGGCGGCAGAGAACGCAGAAGAACACCCTCCAAGAGATTCTGATCATCCAACCACCAACGAAGATCTTCTCTCACTTCTAGGAACAGAGGAACCCTTATCAGGGGTGAGTCCCCACCAGAGACCAGAAGTCCCTTAGTCTCTCCATTGCAGAGACCGAAGATGAAGTCGCCCGTGAGGGACCAGTTTCTCCAGAGATGGTAAAATTCCCAGAAGAACCTGCCACTGATGAGCTGACTGATCCAGTTGCGGCAGGAAGTCGCGTGCCACCCTGCAACTTCTCTAACCTCTGATCCGACAGAAAAACCCTTGACGCTACTGTATCAAAGAATTCTTTGACTGGGTACGAGATTTGATTTTTCTATGTTCATCATGATGCAGAGTTCTGGACAAAATCAAAGCAGGCAATCTTTGTCCTGCAGCAGCTTCTCTCTGGAACTCGCTAAGACCAACCAGCCGCCTAGGTACCTGAGCAGACAGATGGATCCCTTGAGCATGGGCTAAAGTCAAGACGAGAGAGAAGAATCTTGTGAACACCTGAGGGGATGTGGTCAATCCGAAGCATAAGACTTTGAACTGAAACACCTTGTTTCCGAGAGAGAAGCAAAGGAACTTCCTGGACACTGGATGAATAGGGATTTGGAATTATGCATCCCTTAGAACTATCGACAGCATGAAGTTGTTTTCCCCTCACCGCTGCCAACACCGATCGAGGGGTCTCCATACTGAACCTCGTCTTCCTGACGAAATGATTCAAGGTGGATAGGTCGATCACAGGCCTCCAACCCCCTGACACCTTTAGCACCAAGAAGAGGTGACTAAAACCGCAGAGACGGATGAACCACTTCCTCTATCGCACCCTTGTACAGCATTTTCTGCACTTCCTCCTGGAGAGCGCTAAAAACTTCGGAGAATTGGGGAAATACACTTGCCTGGGCAGAGGTCTGTCCAAAAGCAGGGGGAGAAGTCAAACGGTAGTAGATACCGAACCCGAAGGACATCTACTACCCATTTCTCCTCATAACTCTGCCACTTGGCCCACTGGCCTGCCAGGCATCCCCCCACCCATGGCAAAGGAGAGGGAGAGGTGCCCAACTTATCAACGACCCCCTTTATTTCTACCCCTGGAGCCCCTCCTTGACCTGTAAGAGCGGGGTCAAAAGGGACGTTGGCCATCCAACTTAGGCGGAGATGACGAATGAGAGGGCCCAGCCAAAGCTGAACTTCTAGATAGTTTACTAGGCGACGATCTCTGCATTTGTTGCTGAACAGGAGGAGGAGGAGGAGGAGAGGGACATCTCCAAGAACGAGACTCCGACTTGAGAGCCTGGTGCATCAACCTTTCCTTCGTGTTAGCTTGCTGCTAGTCTACCGCATCCTCCAGCTCAGTCTGAGAAAACAGGAACTGAGAATCCAACAGATCCCCATTCCTGAGCACCAACAAGGACTCAGGGTCAACCGATCTTGCCATCCTGGACAACACTGCGTCTCTTCTGATCAGAAGATTAGCCCACAAATTGACACTAAGATGGGCAAGTTACAAAAATACCTTGCCCCCAGACTGTAACCATCTGGCAAGAGAAGATGCACTCACCAACCATTCTGCAGACCAGTCAGACGCAATCTTGGCAATGGCTGTCGACCGCAAGTTTCACCACGACACCATCTGGAATATGGAGGCTACAGTAGACTCCATCACCCAGGCATCCTGTGGTGACAAGGACATCGCCACCAACCTCATCTGCTCCAAAGTCAACCCTGGACTGTGACGTATGACATCTGGGTTAAGGTGTCAAGGAAACAAGCAGACAGAGTTCATAGCGTAATACTTCCTATGCCTTGTGAGGGGTGGAGGAAGCAACTTGGAACAGCCCCTTGACCGAAGAGATCCGTCCTGGTCTGACACAGAGGCATTCACCTTCTGCAGGACCGACTGGACGTGCCCCGATGAAGGTAGCTGAAAAGACGACTTAGGATCTTGCAAAGTCCCCAGCAAGGCTTCCAAGCAAGTAGGAGTGAGAGATGACTGAGCCTGAGTCCTACTCTCCAGAATGTTGAATCCACAAATGAGATCAACAAGCTCGGTAAAGGTGGGTAAAAGAAGACAAAAACTCTTGTGTCTCCTTCCTCCTGCTCTGGCAATGGAGACTGATGATGAGAGGAAGATGCAGGCTTATCCAACACACCTTCCTCGTGCTACCCAACTGCAGACTCAGCAGGCAAGGAACCTTAAGTGCCAGCCAACACAGACACCAAAGACCTGTCCGGACTGGAGCCACACACCAACTCCTGCAATGAACCAATCACAACAATAGAAACACTACTACAAACACTCGCAGTAGATTACTCACGTACATATCCACGTACGTGTCCGTGCGGAGCACACACACATACTTATAATGGAGAAGCATCTCGACCTCTTGACACAGAACGAGAATTCATCGGAGTCGAACCACAAACAGCACCATTGGGAGAGGAAGGCGAACACCCTGGCTGCACCACTCCCGCATTCACAACCTTTGATCTTTTCGCAGGCGCCTTGCCTTAAGAACCTTACGACGACGAATAAGCACTAGAGGAAAAGCAGCAGACAAATCACCAATATGAGCACATACATGCGAGGCCGCAACACGCTCGTGTCCCTAAGAAGAAGAAGACGCAGCAACAGAAGATTAAACAGGGAAAGGAGACGAAACACTAACACTCTCAGGTGCACGAAGTGCTGCTCTTGACTCGTTGACAAAGAGGATACGTCCTAGATGGCAGCGATGACGTCACGGGAGCAAATGATGATGACACAGAGGTGTCACCAATGGTGCTGAGAGATGTCACATCCTCTCCCGACTTGAGCTAGTGACAGGCCTCACTGGTGGAGCAATAGGATGATACTCAGGCAGCGAACTACAAAATGGCTGACCCAGGCACCAACATAGAAAAGGCCAAGGGGGAGAATGTAGAGCTTACCTTACCTTACAAACCTTACATCCATTCTACGAAGGGATATGTTTGATACCATCATCGAGCAGAAAGAAACTCTCAAGCAGGTACATTTAGGCAAAACAGATTTCGCTAAATACAGAAGCTGAGCTGGTGTTGTCATAACAATACCTAAAATAACTAAAAGGGAAACTGGAAACTCCTGGAGGGTTGCCGGGAGTACCGATTAAATGTAATTAGAATAAAAGTCCTCTCGGTTGCCATCCGTAGGGGTAACTACGGTATGCGTATATAACTTGAACCAAATCGCTTAATAGCAATATGACGCGAATGTAAAATACGTAGAGTATTTTGGCCACTTGGACAGCTATCTCCCTACTACATTCTTTCTTCAACGAGGAAGAGAGGGAATGGAGATCGACTGTCTTCGTCCTCTTAGCCAAGAGAACGAATTAGTATTAGCCGCAGGAGAGCCTCAAGTGAGAACCGAGAACCGAAGAGGACAACTCAAGCTTTTTGTTATCGGACAGAAGGCTTCACGGACATAGTCTACAAGACTTTTTCCACGACGAGCCTCAGCGAGGTAGTAACCAATGAATGAGAGTTCTTCTGAATCTTGTCAATGAGAGCTTATCCGATTACGCGATAGAATGTTATTGGGATCTTTGTCAATGAGAACTAACCCATTTACGTGACAAAGAGTTTAATATTTAGTCACTTACCTGACAAAACGTTTAGTATCTTGTCAATGGGGGGAACCCAAGGATATGACAAAAGGTAATCTAGGAATTTTGAGCATATAGTCTTCCCGATTCCCGTAGAAATCGAGGAAGGGGCAGGATTCCTGCTCAGAGACTGGGCTTACGGCAGGTAGGACCCGAAGGTTCCCCTTAGGCAGCGCCTTCCTGAACGCAGAAGAGGCGTTTTATGACACCAAAATCTGCTTCAATTTGCTAGTCTCCTTCTAGATGCCATATCATCAGAACCAACCTGACTACCTTATCCATGCAGATTGGATAGCTATTCGAGAGAAAGAGAGTCAGGTCCCCGAGACTGCAGGTCCAGGGCTCCGAAACACCAACCAAGGAGTTAAAAATATCCATCGTCCTGAACAGCCCTTTCAGATGGCAATGCAGATCTGAGTGTGTTTAGGAAACCTTAGCAGAGGACGGGAGAGAACTCCTCGGGGCGTCTATCTGGCTGGTAAAATCGTCCTGGGAAGAGGAAGGAACCCTCCAACCAGCTTCCTCTCCGTCTCATATCAAATGCCTGCTCTTACATTTAACCTCGCTGGAAGTAGGGCAAAGAAGTCTTGCCTTGCGCTTTCCTGGAGTCCATCTAGTCATGTATTCTATTGAACGCTCTCTTCGTAGAAAGCGAAGAGGACATCTTGACGAGACCAGGCGCCTTCCTCTTCTTCGACGACGCCAACAGCGAGAGAGGAGAGCAAGGGACCGAGGGCCGAAACTTGTCAGCAAACAAGTCTAATAAAAGGCGGGTCGACACCTTGATAGATGAAGATGATGACGAAGTAGTCTCTTCTTCATTCGTAGGTTGCGAGTCGCTCAAGGACACTGTCTCCTTTACAGGAACAGGAGAAGGGTCCTTAACAGACCGCGGAGCAATCAAACCCTGAGGCTCCTCTCGTAAAAGGGGGTCTCCTACTTGAAGTAGGGTTCAAGACGAAAGTCGGGAATGCTTAATAGCAAACTCCGAAGTTTAGCAAAGTTCCGGTAAAGGAACGTCCTGCGGAGAGTTCTGAAGAGTGTCCGATAAAGGAGCGTCCTGAGGAGCGTCCTGAAGAGCGTCCATGTCAGCTTCCTGACGAGCGTCCACAAAAGCGCCCTGCTGAGCGTCCTGACGAGCAGCTCGTGATGAAGCCGCATGTAAAGCGTCCAGCTTAGCAACTTGAGAAGAGTACAGCTCAGCTGCCGAACTAGCGTCATGCTTGGCAGTCGACGGAGCATCCCTCAGGGACGAGCGAGGGGCATCTTGGCGAGCTGCTTGAACAACCTCCTGCTTCGCAGCAGAGCGAACGTCACGTACCGTATATGGAGCGCCACGAGGAGAGGAGGGGGGCGTCTTGGGGAGCAGGAAAACAATCCTTGCTACAAGAGTAACGACGTTCCTTCCTCTCGACAGAGCGTCGAGCATCTCGAAAAGCTAGGAGGGGCTTGCCGAGCGTCTTGATGCATAGAACGCCGAGCGTCCTGAAAGACGTCCTCGCGAGGGTATTGCCGAGTGTCTTGCCTTGAAGAGAAGGAGACTGCCTGATTCTCTTAACAGACAGCCTCGAATCCTTCCTGCGGCGAAGCAGTACTGCCTCTCTCTTGGTGAAAAACGAGGCTAACTGTTGCTGATCCTGTGAGAAGCGAGGGGCGAGGGGAAGCCTTCTTCCTTCTCACAGTAACAAAGTTAGGGCGTCTGGCGCTCAAAAGCGTCCTGCTCCGATGACGTCCTGTTTCTCTTCTGTGGTGAAAAGTCATAAAAATGTTCAGGCGACGTTTGCAACCCATGATGATGACGAGAGAGAGGACGTGAAGCGTCCTCTTCTATAAAGCTTCTCTTTAGAGGGCGTGAGTCCTTCCGAAAGTTCCAACCCCCGTGCGGGGAGGACGCTTCGGAGGACGAGAAGCAATCCTTCAGGATCCTGCACGTGCACGATCTTTGGCAGCCTGGGAAGCGTCTTCAGGCCTGCCGAAGGGACGCCAGATCGGTGGGGAGTCCCCGTAACCCTCCTTCTGCTTTCGACTTGCCCACTCCCTGTGTCCTGGGAGTCCGACAGAGGTCCAGGCCTAGAGGCATTATAGGGCCGATCTGACGCCCCCTCCACAACACTAGGGGCACTACACTTCAAAACACTGATTGGAGAGCGAGCACTTTAGATTCCAAGATACGGATGGAATCCACAATAACAGAAAGGGCATTACCTCTCACAGACATAACCTCAAAGCCCGTAGGCCATACTACAGGGTTAGGCAAAACAAAGTCTACAGGAAGGTTAGCAGGTTCACTACTCTGACTTCTGTTTACTGATGCAGTCTTTGAGGAAGACCCCCTGATTCAATCACGCTCTAATTTGCGTACATACGAATCATATGTCTTTTCTTCGGAATCAGTCACTCTCTCACACTCCTTACATCGATCTTTCAATAAAGAAACATGCCCTGTACACATCGTGCATACCAAGTGAGGATCTACCGAAGCTTTCGGTAGCCTCAACTTACTCTTGCAGACAACACAGTCTGAAACTAGCCGAACTAGATTCAGACATCTTATGCAAAGGTCAATCAAAACCAAATTCAAATCAATCTATGATAGCGTATGCCTAGCCACAAATCCAAGTCAATAAACCAAAAGACAATTAGGATACTTAAGCGGCAATGAAGTTTACAAAATCCTAAGATGGAGGTACTGAAAACAGGTGTTGACAGTACCGGCGACAGAGAAAATCTGAATAGAAAATGGGAATGGTTCCTGATCAGGAACCGCCTCCCAGCGGCGGGAATGGGTACTAACCACCTGGCCGACCACTGCGTGTGTCGTAAGTTTTGAAATTCTGTCGGACTTCAGAGAATACAGCTATATATATATCTGACAGGTAAGCTTCATGAACAAAAAAGTAATTATAATAATGTTGTTTTGACTTTTATAAGAAAAAAGCAAAATTTACATAGCAAATCTTTGGGAGCTCATAACTCAAAAACATACTTATGCGCATGTCGGTAGCCATTACTCGGTTATTTATTATCCAATTTTAGAGAGAAAGATATCATTGGAAAGAGGAATAAAAATCCCATAATTCTGTGTGACAAAATTTTGATTTCTTTCTTTCTTTCTTTTTTATAGATTTTTTTGTCAAAAAAAAAAAAAAAAAAAAAAAAAAAAAAAAAAAAAAACAAAAAAAAAAAAAAAAAAAAAAAAAAAAAAAAAAAAAAAAAAAAAAAAAATCCTGTCACACAGAATTGTTCCGTATATAAAGAAGTTTTTATGGTATGATTTTCAATACAACTGATGTCATATTAGCGGAGAAATCTCTACCTATTTCTTTTTTTAAATCATAATTTTCGCTAATAAAACTAAAAGTTTTTGCTCAAATGAATTGAAATTTTTATATGATGAAGGTATTATATATATCTAAAACATATATGAAAAATGTTATTGTTATAATACAATTAAGTTTGTTCATACTTACCTGGCAGATATATATACAGGCGGCCCGCGGTTAACGGCGCAATCACTCAACGGCGAATCGGATTTTTTACAGCGGTCGTCAAAAATATTCATTAAAAAAAAAAAATAAGGCATTTTAAAGGTATCGTTTATGGCGACAAAATTTCAGTTAACAGCGCCGGCTAGCGCCGTTGCTAAGCCAAGTTCTATAATTTGTAGAGATGCCGTTCAGACCATAAAGGTTATGCAAATATATTAACAAATTTTATGGAGTGTTTTATTACGTAGTTATTAGGGTAAAAATATTATGCCTCTGACGCTGTTCTATGCCGAAAATATCGAGTTACATAAGTGCAAATTTAGCTATGGATGTGTCGATTCATAAATGTTCATGCTTTTGTTTAAAATGTGTATGAAAATGTATAGGTGAAAGGCATTTTATTTCTGTAACAGAAATATGATACAAAGGCAGCTTTTAAAACTGCCCTTCACGTTATCAAATACGATGTTTTTTCATGTTCTTTCTTGTAAGCCGCCGCCTGCCGCTCTTCCGAAAATATAGATTTAAAAAAAGTGCAAATTAGCGATCGATGTGTCGACTTTATAAATGTTTATGCTTTTATGTTTAAAATGTGTATGAAAATGTATTACGAATAGGGTATTTTTATTTCTGTGCAGCTTTTGAAACTCCCCTTCAAGTTATTGACTACGATGTTTTTTCAAGTTTGTTCTTGTATGCCGCCGTCTGCCGCTCTTCCGAAAATATAGAGTTAAAAAGAGTGCAAATTTAGCAATCGATGTGTCGATTTTTCAAATGTTTAAGCTTTTATGTTTAAAATGTGTATGAAAATATATTACGTAAAGGTATTTTCATTTTTGTACAGAAATAAGATACAAATTAAGGCAGCCTTTGTAACTACGCTCCATGTGTCAGGGGATGGTTTTTCATGTTCGTTCTTGTCCGCCAGTCCGAAAAATGCATTGTATTATTTTATTAATTATGCATCTTTTCCATAAATCCTTTAAAAAAGTTATACATTATTTTGTACTGTATCCAAGAATAGTGGTATGTATCATAGTATTGTATTTTAAAATACTACGGCAAACTTAAGCCTGTATTCCGCGGAGCGGCCAATGTTGTGGTTTTGAAATCAGCTGATGAATACGAGTTTGTTTCACCATAAAGCAATTCTGAGCGAATGCTCTTGCTTCTAGTTAGCATAAAGAATATCTATATACTTGACTTATATGAGACAAAGTTATTTTTCCTTATACAGCGTGTTTTTAGGTGGAAATATTATTGAATATGTCTCGTTGTGAATTTGGTGAACTACTATTTTTTTTCGTTTAACAGATTACGTTGGCGGCATGTTTATTGCGTAAAAAATTACGTGATTCCGTTCGCAATAATCCTTTATATCATCGTAATACGAACTTTACGTTATTTATCTTATATCGGCGTGAAACCAAACAGTAACTGTGTTCTTTCAAGCACAGTAGTTTTGATTAAAATGATTTATCCCAATTTTATACTACAGTGTGTGGATGGCAGACGTTTACTGCAGTTTTATCCTTGTTGCCAATGTACGATAATAATCATTAGCAGCTTGAACAGTTTTCTCAGCTTCAGTTATAACTAGGTTTAAATTTAACGGTATATTTCCCGATTGATCTTTAATCTATATTGATCTCTGATCTATAGCGAATAAAGTTATTACATTAAGATATCTCAGTTCTATTCTATGCATAACGCCATTTATAACAAATACGGTAATGTTGCACTGTAGTACGATGATCGAAATAAAACAGCAAACAGATGTTATCCAGTTCGGTGTGTACTTAGAAAGAAAAAAAAAAAAGTAGTTTCTCGTTCGGTTGTTCATGGCTGTACACGTTCACGCAACGAGTATAACGTTAAAACCATACTTTCATCATTCTCTTTTGCTGTTATTGAACTTATGTAACTAGAAGATGGATAAAGTTAGGCCATTGTAATTTGATTTCTCATAAAATCGAACTATCGTAAGACTAATGATGGTAACCTGAAGCTAAATGCTATAGTACTATACTGCATAAATATAATTTTACTTATTGCGCCGTTGTGGGATTACGGCGCCTTTGACTGGTCTAGAGTTTCGAAAGAAGGTGTTGCGGCGGCCGTAGGCTTAAAATTCGCTCAGCGTCGAAAATCGCTGGGCGTCGGTGGCCAGGAACGGAACCCTGCCGCTAACCGAGGGCCCGCTGTATTAGCTGTATTTTTCTGAGTCAACAAGAATTTCAAAACTCGCGGGCAACACGCAGTGGGCGGCCAGGTGGTAGTACCCATTCCCGCCGCTGGGAGGCGGATATCAGGAACCATTCCCATTTTCTATTCATATTTTATCAATGCCACTGTCTCCTGAGGGGAGGGTGGGCACTTTAATTATATAAATCTGCCAGGTAAGTATGAACAAACTTTATTGTATTATAACAATAACATTTTGTTCATGAAACTTACCTGACAGATATCTAATATCGCTGAATCCCACCTTCGGATGGTGGGAAGAGACAGAATAGGATTTGTAGGAAACTTAATTAAGTAGATAGTACATCTTGGTTCCTCACCTGTTAGCAAAGTAGACTCTGTGATTACTGTCACTTAAGCCTGCTTCTGCTCAATCAGAGTTGCCAGCCAGGTGGAGATCTGTAGTGCTGGTGCGCTCTGGATGCTCTTGTCAACGGGGGCGTGACCTCAACGTGACAAGACCATCGAACCATACATAAGAGGGCTATGAAGCAACTGACCACCACCTGACCAACTAGACCAAAACCCCCTGAAAGTTAATCTAATGGATGGGAGATCTTCACACACCAACAACCAAAAACACAAAACATATTAAAACTAACCTAACTCCTAACTAAGGGATAGGGAAAGAGCTACCTCCAGCCCCCAAGACTGTGTCTGCAGAAACGTATGGTCCAAGAGAACTACAGTCCTCGTAAATCGTTCTCACATCTCTTAAGTAATGTGAGGCGAATACAGAATTGCTCCTCCAAAAGGTGCCATCAAGAACGTCCTTGATTGGCATATTCTTTTGGAAGGCAAGAGAGGTAGCGACAGCTCTGACCTCGTGAGCTTTCAATCGCAAGAGGCTCAAATCAGTCTTCTGGCAAGATGAATGAGCCTCTTTAATGACGTCCCTCAGAAAGAAAGCCACAGCATTCTTTGACAAAGGTAATTCCGGTCTCTTCACAGAGCACCAGAGATTACCTGAGGGACCTCATACCTCCTTCGTTCTATGAACATAGAACTTTGAGAGCCCTGACAGGGCACAGGACTCTCTCTGGTTCTTGGCCCACCAGACTCGACATACCCTTAATCTCGAAGCTCTTTGGCTAAGGGTTAGACGGGTTCTCGTTTTTAGCCAAGAAAGTTGGACTCAAAGAGCAGACAGCGTTGTCTCCTTTGAAGCCCACTTGGCTACTAAAAGCTTGGATTTCGCTAACTCTCTTCGCCGTCGCCAGAGAAGTTAGGAAAAGAGCCTTCTTTGTCAAGTTCCGAAGAGACACTGAGTGAAGAGGTTCAAACGGACTTGACATCAATAGTCTAAGAACCATGTCAAGGTTCCATGAAGGCGGCCTTGCCTGAGGATTCTTCGTGGTCTCGAATGATTTCAAGAGGTCATGAAGATCCCTGTTGTCAGAGAGGTCCAGGCCTCTGTGCCTAAAAACTGCTGACAACATGCTCTTGTATCCCTTGATGGTCAGGACTGCCAATTTCTGCACGTTTCTAAGGAAAAGCAGAAAATCGGCTATCTGGCTCACAGAGGTCGTGGAAGAGGAAACTCCCTCCTTTCTACACCATGCCCTGAAGGAAGCCCACTTCGATTGGTAGACAGCTCTTGTAGAGGCTCTTCTGCATTTGCGATTGCTTTCGCAGCTGTTTTCGAAAAACCTCTCGCTCTGGCCAACTTTTCGATAGTCTGAACGCAGTCAGACCCAGAGCGGAGAGGTTTTGGTGATACCTTTCGAAGTGAGGCTGTTTGAGTAGATCTTTCCTCCAGGGCAACGTCCTTGGGAAGTCTACAAGGAAAGACATGACCTCTGTGAACCATTCTCTCGCCGGCCACATCGGGCGATCAGGGTCAACCTTGTCCCTTCTGAAGCCGTAAACTTCCTCATGACTTCCCCATGATCTTGAATGGTGGGAAGGCATAAAGGTCTAGGCCTGTCCAACTCCAGAGCAATGCATCCACAGCGATTGACTCCTGGATCTAGGACCGGGGAGCAATACAGAGGAAGCCTTCGTCCTCGACGTCGCGAATAGGTCGACCAGAGGACGTACAAACTTCCAAAGCTCCTGACACACGTCTTGATGCAAGATCCATTCTGCTCGGCAGGATTTGTCCTGTCGACTGAAAAAGTCCGCCCTGACATTCTGCACCCCTGCGATGAATCTCGTCAGGATCGTGATCTTTCTCACCTTGCCCACAGCAGAATCCTTTCCTTTGCCAGGTGAAACAGAGTCCGGGAGTGTGTTCCTCCCTGATTCTTCAAATATGCGAGGGCTGTGGTGTTGTCCGAGTTGACTTGGATAACTTTGTTTGTCAATTTCTCTTCGAAGAACTGCAGCGACAGGAAGATCGCTGCCAGTTCTTTGACATTGATGTGCAAGACTGCCTGTTCCCCTCTCCAGGAGCCTGACACTTCTTTTCCCCTCCTAGTGTTACTCCCAGCCCGAAATGGAAGCGTCTGAAAACACACTAGGTCGGGGCTCAGAAGATTTAGGGATAAGCCCTCTTGTAACTTCTGAGGATCGAGCCACCATCTTAGATGGCTTTTCACCGACTCTGAGATCTTCAAGATCGCATTGAGATCGTCCTTGGCCTTCCATTCGTCCGCAAGGAAAAAACTGGAGAGGCCTGAGGTGCAGTCTTCCCAAGGAAACAAACCTTTCCAGCGAGGAAATGGTGCCCAGCAGAACTCATCCATTCCCTCGTGAGCAAGTCTCTTTCCCCTCCCCAAGAAGGCTGAGATTTTCTCTAAGCCTAGCCGCTGACGTTCCTGGGACGGAAACGCCCGAAAAGCCACTGAATCCATCTGAATCCCCAGATACACGATGGACTGTGTCGGGGTCAGATGTGACTTTTCGAGGTTGACAAGAAGTCCCAGGGACTTCGCTAAGGCTAATGTTAACTGAAGGTCCTTCAGACATTTCTTCTTCGACGACGCTCTGACAAGCCAATCGTCGAGGTATAGGGAAACTCTTATCCCTGAAGAGTGTAGCCACCTCGCCACATTCTTCATGATGACTGTAAAAACCATCGGAGCCCGTGCTCAAGCCCGAAAAAACAAAGGGCTTTGAACTGCCATACTTAGTTGCCTAAAACGAATCTTAGGTATTTTCTTGAAAGAGGGTGGATTGGAACGTGAAAGTACGCGTCCTGCAGGTCTAAGGACACCATCCAGTCGCCCGGTCTCAAGGCTCCTAGAACAGACTGAGGCGTCTCCATCTTGAATTTGATCTTTTCTACAAAAAGATTGAGCCTGCTTACGTCTAGGACTGGACGCCAACCCGACGACTGCTTCGGTACCAGGAAAATCCTGATATTGTTAAGATACAATAAAGTTTTGTACATACTTACCTGGCAGATATATACTTAGCTATAGACTCGGTCGTCCCGACAGAATTTCAAAACTCGCGGCACACGCGACAGGTAGGTCAGGTGATCCACCATTCCCGCCGCTGGGTGGCGGGGTCTGGAACCATTCCCGTTTTCTAAGCCATAATTTCTCTTCCTTCCACCTGTCTCCTGAGGGGAGGATGGGTGGGGCCATTAATCGTATATATACTGCCAGGGTAAGTATGTACAAAACTTTATTGTATCTTAACAATATCATTTTTGTACATGAAAACTTACCCAGCAGATATATACTTAGCTGATTGGCACCCTTGGTGGCGGGCAAGAGACAGCTAAAAACAAAATAATACTTAAAATAAATACATTAAAAAACAGGGAAAAAACAACCTATGTTCTTGGATAAAATAATCCATGGTTCCTACCTGATTGGGCTGAAGACTTCATGACTACTATCGATGAGGTCTGCCTGCCTCAAGAGTTCAGCGAGGGATGGAACCTATGGCTGAATAACTCTTTGGATCGTGTCAATGGGGCTAGACCCGCTACGCGACAGAGCCTATTCTGGATCGTACCAATGGGGGCTGACCCACTTACATGACAGAGTTAAGGTTAATAAAAATAATCACAAGGAGCACTGAAGCCAATCCGATCACCTGACCATGTTAGTACTGTTATAATCTATGAATTGCAAGAGGGTTCCCTATTCCCTCTGACAATTAACCAATAAAAACAACCACCAATAAAAGATAATTTAAACATAAAGTAAATACGAAGGATTAGCCTCAGCCCCTTCTCCAGCACTGAATTCGCCGAAACACACGCTCCCAGAGCAAAGCACTTTTCGTACAAAATTTTTACGTCTCTTAGGTAATTCGAGGCAAACACAGAATTACATCTCCAAAACGTAGACTCTATAAGTGCCTGCAGAGACCATGTTTTGTGAAATGCCATTGATGTAGCTATGGCTCTACTTCATGAGCTCTTACTCTGAGAACCTTGAGGTGCTCTTCATCGCACTTAAGGTGAGCTTCCCCTTATTACATTTCCTTTATAAGAAAATGTAAGGGCATTCTTGGAAATCGCTCTTTTGCGGATCCTTCTACAGAGCACCAAAGACTTTCTTCTGTACCTCCCAGCAACTTTCTCGTTAAGTCTCTAAAAGAAGCTGCGTGAGACGGTACGAATTTTTCCGACATTAGGAACTTGAGGACCACATCCAAGTTCCAGCTAGGTTCTTGATTACATGGTCTTTCGTGGTTCGAAAGACCTTATAAGGTCATGGAGATCTTTATTATTGGTCAGATCTATTCCTCTATGTCGAAAGACTGAGGCCAGCATACTTCTGTAACCCTTCACTGTGATACTGCCAGGTTACAGTCTTTTCTCAAATATAGGAGAAAATCTGCAATTTCAATTACAGAGGTACTGGAAGAGGATACTTTCCCCCTTCCCCTTACACAAAATCTTCTAAACAACTCCCACTTCGACTGATATACTTTAGAGGTGGAGACTCTTCTGGCTCTTGCAATAGCCTTCGCCACTTCTCGGGAAAAGCCCCTTGCTCTGACAAGTCCTTCGACAGTCTGAAGGCGGTCAGACTTAGAGCGGGGAGGTTTTTGTGAAACCTGTCGAAGTGGGGTTGTTTGAGAAGATCGTTCCTCAGTGGAAGTGATCTTGGAAAATTATACTAACCACTCCAGCACCTCTGTGAACCAATCGAGAGCTGGCCAGAAGGGAGCGATGAGGGTCATTCTTGTTCCTTCCGAGCAAGCGAACTTCCTCAATACTTCCCTACTATCTTGAAAGGAGGGAAGGCGTATGTGTCCAAGCCCGTCCAACCTACCAGAAAGCTGTCTACTGCTACTGCTTGTGGATCCGAGATCGGGGAGCAATAGTTCTCTAATCTTTGTGGATTTCCTGTTGGTCGCGAACAGGTCTATATTGGCCTTCCCACAGATGCCATAGTTGCTGGTAAATCTGAGGATTGAGAGTCCATTCCGTGGGTAGGACTTGTTCTTTTCTTGCTCAACAGATCTGCCCGGACATTTCTCTCTCCCTGCACAAACCTTATGAGAAGAGAGATCTTCCTTTCCTGAGCCCAAATCAGCAGATCCTTGCTGATTCGTACAGGGAAAAGGAATGCGTCCCCCCTTGTTTCTTTATATAAGCGATGGCTGTTGTGTTGTCCGAGTGAATCTGAATCCCCAGACCTGAGACCTGTCCTTCCTCGAAATGAACTAAGCTAGCTAATGAATGGCTGTTAGTTTCTTTTTTTGTTTGTTTATGTGCCATGGACACTTGTTCTCCTTCCCAAGGTGCCTGACCACTTCCTTCCGAACCTAGGGTCGCTCCCCACCCTGAATCTGAGGCGTCTGCAAATAACGCTAGGCGAGGGTTCTGTAAGTGAAGGGAGATTCCCTTGCTTAGTTTCTGTGGAATCTAACCACCAGCGGATATTCTCCTTGATCCCTTGCGAGATTGGAAAAGGTTTCTCCCAGATTGTTGGACTTCCAATCCATCTCTCCTTCAGATAAAATTGAAGGGTCGTAGGTGTAGTCTTCCTAAGGAAACGAACTGTTCCATTGAGGAGAGGGTACCCAGTAAGCTCATCCATTCCCTCGCGGAACAATGTTCTTTCCTTAAGAAGACTGCCACCTTTTCTAAGCAGCGTTCTCTCCTTTCCTGCGAAGGATACGCTAGAAAATCCCGAGAATCCATCTGAATCCCCAGATAGACAATACTTTGCTGGGGAGTCAGCATGGATTTCTCGCGATTGACTAAAAGTCCTAGGGACTTTGTCAAATTTAGAGTAAATAAAAGGTCCTCCAGACATTTTTCTCTCCGATTGGGCTCTTATTAGCCAATCGTCCAGATATAAAGAGATCCTGATCCCTTCCAGATGTAGCCAATAAGCTACATTCTTCATGATGTCCGTGAAGACTGAGGGGCAGTCGAAAGTCCGAAACACATCGCTCGGAACTGGAATACTTTCCTTGGAACATGAATCTCAGATATTTCCTTGCTGCCGGATGAATTGGCACATGGAAATACGCATCCTGAAGGTCCAGGGACACCATCCAGTCCCCTGGACGAAGAGCAGACAGAACAGAGGAAGACGTCTCCATCGAAAATTTCTTCTTCAAGACAAAGAAATTCAGGGCACTGACGTCTAGAACCGGTCTCCATCCCCCCGATGCTTTCGGTACCAGGAATAGCTGATTGTAAAATCCTGGAGACTGGAGATCTTGAACCAGTTCTACAGCTTCCTTGGAAATCATCTGTTCCACTGCTTGCAAAATAGCAAGCTTTCGGACCGGATCCGAGTATCTTGCAGTCAATTCCCTTGGAGTTGTCGTCAAGGGAGGATTTTCCCTGAAGGGGATCAAGTATCCTTTTTTCAGGATCGAGAGGGACCAAGAGTCCGCTCCCTTCTGCGCCCAGACTTTTGCAAAGTGGAGTAGTCTGGCGCCTACTTTTGTCTGGAGGACTCCCTGCTCATCTAGACTTCCCGAAGGACCTTCTAGATGGTCTACTCCTATCTGGTCTGCGACCTCTAAGAGGGGTCCTAGAAGAGGAGGCACCTCGAAAGGGCTGTACAAAAGAGGGTCTCTCTTTTTTCTCGATAGGCACGGCCGGCCTAAACTTCTTGGCTGGAGTGAGTGAGGAGATCCTGAGTTGCCTTCTCCGTAAGAGATTTAGCAACCTCTTTAACAGTCTCCTGTGGAAACTGAGGGGACAAAGGTGCAAAAAGAAGAGATGTTCTTTGTAAGGGTGATACGGCTCTTGCTAGAAAAGAGCTAAAGACCGATCTCTTCTTTAAGACTCCCGTTCCGAAAAGCGAGGCAACTTCTACGGAACCGTCCATAACCCGCTCTGTCCAAGCAAGCCAGGACGCTTGAAAGTTCCTCCATGGAGACAAAGTCAGTGTCCTCCGAGCTCTCTTAGCTAACGCTCCCAAAGCCCGCCCAGTCCATGAAGTTGAAGACTTCCAGGGTCTTAAGAGGCCCTTTAGAAGGTGGTCCAGCTCACACATGCCCCATGTTGCTTTAGCAGAAAGCAAAGACTTCCTCCTGGAAGAGTCCACTAAAGAAGTGAAATCGCGTCTGCGGATGAAGGGAGGCCTAACCCCATAGGTTCCTTGGTCTCGTACCACCTTCCTGGTTTACCTGTTAACTTGGAAGGAGGGCAGGAAAAAAAAAACTGTTTTGCCCGCTTCCCTTCTGGAATGTCAACCACTCTGAAAAAAGGTCTTTAAGGCCTTTTTCATACAAAGAGCAGGGCGCATCTTGACGAAGGAAGACGACTTGTGAGCTTTTGTGCTCGACATCAAGATCCTGGTGAAGGAAGGTCAGCAGGATGAAGGGAGTCTCCGAACTCCTTGAGCAGCAAAAGAGAGAGCCATCTTGTAGTCAGAAACGCTACATCTACGGGCTCCTCCTCTTCCGATACCTGTTCCAACGGATCCACTGAAGGAGACCGTTTGGGAGTGATCGGGGGCTCTTCCCGGGAGAAGAAATCCTTTCCCGAGAAGGGGAGCGCTGAACGCTGAAACGTTTCGAACTTCTATACGAAGAATGAGGCTCCTGTCGGTCCGAAACACTCTTGCGGCCTACTAGACTCGTTGTCTAAGGCCCTTGCGGTTTCGCCAGACTCGCGGCGCTTGATAGGCTCCTGGCGCCCTGATTCAGGGTGCTTGAAAAGATCCTTGCGCCCTGATTCCTGACGCTTAACAGGTTCTTGGCGCCTGAATTCTTGACGCCTAACGTACTCCTGGCGTTCCTGCCTCCTGGCGTCCTGATCCTGGCGCCCTGACTCCTGGCGCCCTGACTCCTGGCGCCTGATCCTCATGGCGTCCTGACTCATGGCGCCCTGACTCCTGGCGTCCTGACTCATGGCGTCCTGATTCCTGCCTTCTAGCACTCCTGACGTCCTGAATCCTGTGGTTTGAGAGGCTCTTGACGCCCTTTCTTGCGTCTCGCTGCCTCTTTGTGCCTGCCTGGCTCCTGGTCCTGTAGACCCAAAGGATCCTGATACCTAAATCGGTTTAGTCTATCTTCCGGTTCCTTGAACCTAAACCGATCGAGACTTCTGCTCGATTCGCCGCGTCTCATAGGAGAGAGGCTACGTTCTTCCTGTCTACCAGGATTCAAAGCCTTACCCGTCATAGGGCGCTCTGGAGAAGAAAGCCTATAAGGCGAAAGAACTCTCCTCTCAGGAGAACAACTCCTGTCGGACGAGTCTCTCGACGAAGGCGATAAACGCCCTGGAGATTGTGAGGGTTCTCTCCTATACGAAGAGGGGCGCTTAGCAGAACTCTTAACAGGGAACGAAACATCTTTCCTCCTTGTCAAATACTTAGCAAAGGAGCCTACTAAAGAGGCTAACTGCTCTTGCAGATTTATCAAAAACTTCTTCGTAGGATCCTGAAGAGAGGGCTCCTCGTCTCGTCTTCTTAGGCACCGAAGGCCAATTCTCGGGAAAACGCTCTGGGCTGGAATCAGCCGCGTCTCCTTTAGGAGCCTTCCAGGCTCTCTTCAAAGGGCGCGAAAGAGAGGCCGAACTCCATCCTCGTTTAGGAGAGGAAGAGTCTGAGGCCGAAAACACTCCCTTAGGACGCCTTTTCTGCGGCAATCCGAGGCAGCCTGGGACTTTACAACAGGATCTGCCGAAGGGACGCCTGAACCGTTGGGGATGTTCTGCATCCTCCCTGCGGCTTTCGACATTCCTCCTCCCCTGGTCCTGGGAGTTTGGAAGCGGTCTAGGCCTCTAGGAGCCAATGAGGAAAACCGGTCAGACGCCCCCTCCACTGCACTGGGGACATGCACAAGTCACTATCACCACTCTTACCTTCATTTAGAGCTCGTAACTGAGCTTGAAGTTTCTTGATGGAATGCGTTTGACTATTTTCCCTCTCTGAAGAAGAATCTTTGGATTCAGAAACAGGGAGAAGCAGCTGAGGCTAAGGGAAAATCGTTAGTAGGAGAGTTAACTTCTTGTTCTAGAGAACAAGATCTACTAGATGACCTAGCTGAAGCCTTCCTTACTCTATCTCTCTCAAGCTTCCTAACATATGAAGATAACTCCTTCCATTCAAGCTCTGTTAGGTTCTCGCACTCAACACAGGTATTTATTAAAAGAAACATTCATTCTCTCTGCATTTAGCGCAAATACTATGAGGATCTACTGCCGATTTCGGCAGCCTAACCTTGCAACCTTCCCTACTACAAACTCTAAACATAGGTGAAGCCTTAGCGTCAGACATCGTGAAAGAGTAGTCAAAACCAAAGTCGAAACACAGTCCACAATAAGCGTATGCCAAGCCAGAGAAAAAACAGAATACGTCACCAAAAAACCAATCCAAATTCTCGGCAAACGAGTAGAAATCCAAGATGGAGGAACGAACAATAGGTGTTGTCTGTTCAACCGACAGAGAAATTATGACTTAGAAAACGGGAATGGTTCCAGACCCCGCCACCCAGCGGCGGGAATGGTGGATCACCTGACCTACCTGTCGCGTGTGCCGCGAGTTTTGAAATTCTGTCGGGACGACCGAGTCTATAGCTAAGTATATATCTGCTGGGTAAGTTTTCATGTACAAAAATCCTGGTGACCCCAGGTCCACGACCTGCTCCACCGCTCTTTTTTTGATCATTTGATCTAATAGATCGAACAGAATCCGTTTTTTCTCTCCCTGATATGACGGAGAAAGGTCTCTGGGAGTCGTGGATAGAGGAGGAGGATCCAAAAAGGGGATCTTGTAACCCTGCTCCACGATCTTGAGGGACCAAGGGTCCGTATCTCTCTCTCTCCATGCTCCCGCAAAAAACTTCAGTCTGGCTCCAACTGGTGTCTGAAGGACATAATCTTCATTTCGATGTCTTGGGCTTGAAGGAAGCTCTTCCTCTTGAAAGCCCTCTCCCTCGAGGAGCTGCTCTCGAGGGAGGAGCCCCACGAAAGGGTTTAACCTTCTTAGGAGGTCGAACAAATGATGACGTGGAAGGAACTGCTGGATGTCTCGAGGACTAAGCTAAGAGGTCCTGCGTAGCTTTTTCCTGCAAGCTACTTGCCAGGTCCTTGACCAAAGTCTAGGGGAAGAGATGGTTCGTAAGCGGTGAAAAGAGCAGTTCCGCTTTCTGAGTGGGTGTAACTGATCTAGCGGTGAAGTTACACAGCAGAGCTCTCTTCTTAAGGAAAGCAGTTCCAAAGTGAGAAACTAGCTCTTCAGAACCATCCCTGACGGCCTTGTCCATGCACGATAGCACGCTGGACAGCTCCCCCAAACTGAGCGAGTCCGGGCTTCTAAATTGCAGATCTAGAACTCCCAAGCACCAGTCCAAAAAGTTGAAGACTTCGAGAGTCCGTAGCAGTCCTTTTAAGTGATGGTCGGTTTCCGTAGGAGTCCAAGACACCTTGGCTGTGGATAAAAGGGACCTCCTCTGGGAATCTACTAAACTAGAGAAGTCCCCTTGAGCTGACGAAGGGATCTTCACACCCACGTCTCCCTTGGTCTCGTACCAAAAGCCCCCTTTACCACTGAGTCTAGAGGGAGGAAGGGCGAAAGTTGACTTGCCCTGATCCTTCCTTCGATCCATCCAGTCTTAAGAGTTTCTTGAAGGCCCTCTTGGTGGACAGCGAAGTCTTCATTTCCACGAACTCCGGGGTCTTACACGACTTGGAAGACGAAAACTGCAAGGGAGGAGACCTGGGAGCTGCAGGCTGAAACTTGTCCCTGAAAGACGAGCGCAACAGCCGCACAAGAACCTTGTAGTCCGAGACGGACGAAACAGAAGAAGGTTCCTCTTCAATCGAGTCCGCCGGACTACTCAACTCATCCTTGTCTTCCCAAGAGGAATAGGAGACCGCCCCTCCGGAGAGGGCGTACGTCCAGCGGGTCTGGCCTTGATCAAAGACCCCCGCTGCTTAGAAGCAGAAGCCTCATCTAAGCTAACATCCTTCCGACGATCCTTACTGCTTGAAGGAGGCAGAGCGTCTTGACGGCGCTGAGCGTCCTTAGAGACAACCGAGACTGCCTTACTTCCAACGGAAGCGTCCTTACGCTTCTTACACGAGCGAACAGAATTCGAAGCTAACGCGTCTTTCCGAACGCTAACGAACTCCTTATAAGGAGACACGTCACTACGAGCGTCTATACGAGCGTCCTGAGCGTCCTCTCGAGCGTCTCGTCGAGCAGCCTGCCCATGACGTCGAGAGGGTACGAAAGCGTCCTGACGACCAGCTTTCTTACCAGGAGAACGAGATCGGCGATTAACCGAAGGAGACACATTCGGAGAAAGAGACTGCTTCGTCCTCTTGACAGGCAGCCTGACGTCCTTCCTCCGCTTAGGCTCGACTGCTGCTGGGCGAGTCCTCTGAGCCATCAGTGAAGATAACTGGTCCTGAAGGGACAAAAGGATGTTCTTCGTAGGCGAAGAACCAACAGAAGGAGCAGGACTGAGCCTGCGAGAAGACGAGGGGCGATGGGGACGCCTCCTTCTTCTCACAGGTACAGCTACCTGCTCTCCAAAGTGCGACTGTAGCGCATCTCAGCGCATCACCGGATGACATCCTACCTCTCTTTCGTTTGAGGCGGAAAGGCGTCATACGCATCCGGAGAATAGCGCAACGAAACTGGAGATCTAGGACGTGAAGCGTCCTCACTACGAAAAGTCCTTTTCAGAGGACGCGAGTCTCTCCGAGCGCTCCACCCCTTGCGCGGGGAGGACGCCTCGGAGGACGAAAAATGATATTGTTATAATACAATAAAGTTTCATACATACTTACCTGGCAGATATATACTTAGCTGGGACGACGGAGTCTTAGCTAAGTATATATCTGACAGGTAAGTTCATTGTATGAAAACAGTCCTTAAGGATACGCGCCCGTGCGCGCTCCTTGGCAGCCTGGGAACTTGCAACATGGCCTGCCGAAGGGACGTCAGATCGGGGGGTGGTGGGAGCCCCTGTAACCCTCTTTGCGGCTTTGCGGACATATCCACTCCCTACGTCCTGGGAGTCCGATAGCGGTCTAGGCCTAGAGGCATTATGGGGCCGATCTGACGCCCCCTCCACAACACTAGGGGCATGATCACACACTTTCACAGAGCCAGTTTCTAAGGCCAACACTTTTGATTCAAGAGTACACAACGACTCCAAAATCAGAGAAAGGACATTACCTTCTCCAGACACAGAATCAGGGCCCGAAGGCAACATCACAGGTTTAGGAGATACAAATTGTCTACAGGTGTTTAAAGCAGGTGAAATGTTAGTTCCCGTTACCTTTAGTAGCACCGCTCCTGGAGGAAGACCTCCTGATCCTATCGCGTTCCAATTTACGCCGATAGGAATCATACAACTTCCATCCATCATCGGTCAATCCTTCACAGTCATTGCACAGATCATCCAACAAACATACACGCCCCCATACACCCCATACATACATGTGTGGGATCTACCGATGATTTAGGTAGCCTCACCTTACAATCACTCTTCACACACACTCTGAAACTCACTGCACTTGATCCAGACATCACGTTTACAGAAAAGCCAATCCAAAATAAAAAAGTCCACTATAGCGTATCCCAATCCAACAATCCAGATTCAATAACCAAAAGACAATCCAGATACTTAAATACGAGTAAATCCAAAAATCCTAGGCGGAGGTACTGCAAACAGTTGTTTACAGCACCGGCGACAGAAAAAATATGAATAGAAAATGGGAATGGTTCCTGATATCCGCCTCCCAGCAGCGGGAATGGGTACTACCACCTGGCCGCCCACTGCGTGTGCCGCGAGTTTTGAAATTCTGTCAAACTTCAGAAAATACAGCTATATATATATCTGTCAGGTAAGTTTCATGAACAAATTATCTATTTTGCGTAATAAATAAAAAAAATAAGACATCATAGCGGACGGTCCCCTTAATGAATATTTTTGACAACAGCCGTAAAACCGATTGCGCCGTTAACCGCGGGCCACCTGTACTTACCAAAATGAAATTGTTAAGATACAATAAAGTTTTACACATACTTACCTGGCAGATATATACTTAGCTTATGTCTCTGACGTCCGACAGAATTCAAAACTCGCGGCACACGCTACAGGTAGGTGCAGGTGATCAACCCCTACCGCGCTGGGTGGCGGTAATAGGAATCATTCCCGTTTTCTGACAGAATTTTTCTTCCACCTATCTCCTGAGGGGAGGCATGGGTGGGCCATTAAACGTATATATCTGCCAGGTAAGTATGTGTAAAACTTTATTGTATCTTAACAATTTCATTTTTACACATGCAACTTACCCGGCAGATATATACTTAGCTGATTGGCACCCTTGAAGGAGGGTAAGAGATAGTTACTCAATATGAATAGCAATTCAAAAAACAGGGAAAACAACTTTTGTTGTAGGTACTATAAATAAACTTAAATACCTTGATTCCTACCTTATTGGGCAGAAGACTTCATGAGTACTATGAGTCTGCTTGCCTCAAGAGTTCCAGTGAGGATGAGACCTGTCACTGAGAACTCTTCTGGATCATGTCAATGGGGGCTAGCCCGCTTACTCGACAGAGCCTTATTTCGGATCGTACCAATGGGGCCTATCCCACTTACATGGTAGAGCCTTCACCTTTGTCATATCAACGGGGACTAACCCTCTTACAAGACAGAGCCTAGGTCCAAACCATTACAAGGAGCATGAAAACAACCAATCTCGACCACCTGACCACACTACTTTGTTATACACTACGATTTGAAAGTGGTACTTTTCCTTGACCACTTTCAATCGACCATAAAAAACAACACCATAAGATTAAAATTCCTAATCTATCTAAACTAAGCTAGATTAGTTTCAGCCCCCTGTCCCAGCACCGAATCCGCAGACACGTATGGTCCGAGAGAGAAGCACTTATCATAAGTTACACGTACATCTCTCAAATAGTTAGACGCAAACACAGAATTGCATCTCCAATATGTGGATCCAATTAAGTCCTGTAACGACATATTCTTGTGGAAAGCTAATGAGGTTGCTACGGCTCTGACCTCATGTGCTTTAACTCTCATCTGTCCGAGATGTTCCTCTTTACAGGAAAATATGTGCTTCTGTAATAATATCTCTGATAAAGAATGCCTGTGATCATTCTTTGACATCGTTCTTCTCGGATCTCTTACCGAGCACCAAAGGCTCTCTGAGTTTCCTCCATTTGTTTTTTCCTCTCTAGATAGAACTTGAGGATCCTTACCGGACACAAGGTTCTCTCTATCTCTCTCTCTACCAGGGAAGTCAATCCTTTAACTTCAAACGTCCTTGGCCAAGGCTTAGAAGGATTCTCATTTTTTGCTAAAAATATGGGGGTTAAATGAACACACTGCAGAATCCTTCCTGAAGCCACTGTGCCTTCTAAAGCCTGGAGTTCACTTATCCTTTTAGCTGATGCTAATGCAAAGAGGAAAATAGATTTCCTAGTCAAGTCCTTAAACGATGAGTTATTGGGAGGTTCAAATTTATCTGACATGAGAAACCTTAGCACCACATCCAGGTTCCAGCTGGGTGGTCTAGCTGTCTTGGACTTCGAAGTTTCGAATGATTTAATCAAATCGTGTAGATCTTTATCATCCGTGAGTTTAGTCCTGTATGTCTAAACACCAAGGAAAGCATACTTTTATAACCTTTTATAGTCGAGACTGCAAGGTTACATTTTTGTCTCAAATACGACAGGAAATCTGCTATTTCCATCACAGAGGTACTGGAAGAGGATACATTCTGATTCCTGGCCCACCTTCGGAACACTTCCCACTTCGACTGGTACACGCGTATAGTTGAAGGTCTCCTGGCTCTTGCAATTGCCTTTGCAGCCGCGTGTGAAAACCCCTTCGCTCTGACGAGTCCTTCGACAGTCTGAAGGCAGTCAGACCGAGCGCGGGGAGGTTTTTGTGGTATCTGTCGAAGTGGGGCTGTCTGAGAAGATCGTTCCGTAAAGAAAGGTACCTCGGAAAATCTATCATCCATTCCAGTACATCTGTGAACCACTCTTGAGCTGGCCAAAATGGGGCGATTAGGGTCAATTTCGCTCCTTTCGTCAAAACAAACTTCCTTATGACGTTTCCTATGATCTTGAAAGGAGGAAAAGCGTAGCCGTCTATTCCTTCCCAATTTAGGAGGAGGCCATCTATTGCTACTGCCCTCGGATCCGAAATCGGAGAGCAGTTCTCCAGCCTGGCATTCCAATGAGTTGCAAACAGGTCTATGTTTGACCTTCTCCATAGGCTCCAAATCTGATTGCAGACCTCTGAGTGCAGGGTCCACTCCGTGGAAATGACTTGATCTTTCCTGCTCAACAAGTCTGCTCTGACGTTCTTCTCGCCTTGGATAAACCTCGTTAAGAGCGCAATGTTCCGCTCCTTTGACCATAGAAGAAGCTCTTTCGCCTTCTTGTACAGTGAGAGGGAATGAGTCCCCCCCTGTTTTCTTATGTATGCTAGAGCTGTCGTGTTGTCTGAATTTACCTGCAACACTTGAGTTCGCGACTTGGGATTCCCACTGTCTGAGAGCTAGATGCACTGCCACTAACTCTTTCTCGTTGATGTGCCAGGACACCTGTTCCCCACTCCAGGTGCCTGACACTTCTCTCGGGCCAACGTCGCCTCCCCATCCCATCTCCGAAGCGTCTGTAAACAACACTAGGGAGGGGTGTTCGGTAACTGCAGCGATAGACCCTCGTTCAATCTGCCTGGTTCTAACCTCCAGCTGAGGTTTTCCTTTATACCTCTGGACAGAGGAAAAGATTCCCACAGATCCTGATTCTTCTGGTCCCAATTCTCCTTCAAGAAGAATTGAAGAGGTCTTATGTGAAGCCTCCCTCGAGAAACGAACTGTTCCAACGAGGAGAGGGTCCCCAGAAGACTCATCCATTCCCTCGCGGAACATTGTTCTTTCTCTAGGAAGGTCTTCACTTTTTAGAATGCACCGTTTCCTGTCCTTTCTATGGACGGAAACACTTGAAACCCCGAGAATCCATCAGAATCCCCAGATAGACAATGCTTTGCTGGGGATCCATCTGGGATTTCCCGAGGTTCACTAACAGTCCCAGGGACTGAGTCAGGTCCAACGTCGACCTTAGGTCCTCCAGACACTGATCCCTGGATTGCGAGCGAATCAGCCAATCGTCGAGATACAGAGATATCCTTATTCCTTTTAAATGTAGCCAATGTGCTACATTTTTCATCAATCCCGTGAAAACTTGGGGAGCTGTGGAAAGACCGAAACAAAGGGCGCGAAACTGAAATACTTGGCCCTGTATCATAAATCTTAGATACCTTCTGGACGAGGGATGGATGGGTACATGAAAGTAGGCATCTTGCAGATCCAATGACACCATCCAATCCCCTTGTCTTAGCGCTGAAAGAACTGAAGACGTCGTCTCCATTGTGAATGTTGTTTTGATCACAAAGTGATTCAGAGCGCTTACGTCCAGAACTGGTCTCCACTCCCCCGAGGCTTTTGGTACCAGAAAGAGGCGATTGTAAAAGCCTGGAGATTGAATGTCTAATACCTTTTCTATAGCCTTCTTTTCTAGCATCTGTTGCACCAGATGTAACAGTGCTTGGTTCTTTAAAGGATCTCTGTATCTTGCCGCTAACTCCCTTGGAGTGGTGGTAAAGGGAGGTTTTTCCCTGAAGGGGATCAGGTATCCTCTCTCCAAGATCGAGAGGGACCAGTTGTCCGCCCCTCTCTGAGCCCAGACTTTCGCGAACCTCAAAAGTCTGGCTCCTACTGGAGTCTGGAGGACTCCTGTCTCACTGCGGCTTTGAGAATGGTCTCGAGAAGATCGTCCTCTCTTAAACGGCCTTCTACTCTTAGGTGCAGGTCTCGAGGTTGTTCTTCCTCGAAAGGGCTGTTGGAAGGACACTTTATTCGTTGCTCCCTCTCTCTTAGTCATCGGCACAGCAGGTTTAAGCCTCTTGGCGGACTGAGCAAGAAGATCTTGCGTAGCCTTCTCCGACAGTGACCTAGAAATGTCCCTCACTGTCTCCTGAGGAAAAAGGTATTCCGAGAGTGGGGAAAAAAGCAAAGAGGCTCTCTGCAAGGGAGAAACAGACTTGGAGAGAAACGAGCTGTAGACTGATCTCTTTTTGAGCACTCCTGCTCCAAAGAGAGAGGCTACTTCTGTGGATCCATCCATGACTGCCTTGTCAGGCACGAAAGGACACTTGATAACACTCCATCGTCACAAACTCCGGATCCTGCGCTCTTTTTGCTAGAGCTCCTAAGGCCCAATCCATGAAGTTGAAGACTTCTAATAAGTGCGAAATAGACCCTTGAGCAAATGGTCCATTTCGCACATTCCCCAAGACGCTTTAGCTGATAGTAGAGAGCGTCTTCTAGATGAGTCCACCAGAGCAGAAAAATCCGCGTTTGCAGAAGCCGGAAGGCCTAACCCCATGGGTTCCTTCATGTCGTACCAAGACACCCGGTTACCTGTCAATCTAGACGGAGGACACAAAAACACAGTCTTACCTGCCTCCTTCTTAACCAGGAGCCAGTTCTCCAGATTCTTAATGGCCTTCCTCATAGAGAGAGTTGGCCGCATCTTGACAAAAGAGGGGGATTTTGCCAACTTAGTACTCGATAGCAGAGATCCTGGAGAAGGAGGATCAGCCGAACACGTGAGTCCCCAAACTCCTGAAGTAGTAATGCAGACAGTCTCTTATAATCAGAGATTCCTACTTCTTTCGTTTCTTCCTCCTCCGAAACTTCCTCCAAGGTTACATTCGGAGAGGGAGACTTCTTAGGTGAAGAAGTCCTGGCAGGTATGCGACTATTATCCTTTAAGGGTTCGTCAGATGAAGCCGCCAGTTCAAAATACCCGAGATATGTTTCCTCCCGGTAAAGAAAAAAAAACCTCGCTTTTTGCGCTCCCTGGGTTCTTGATACCTGATAGGGGAGGATCTAGAGCCTACCTTCTCAGGCTCTTGGCGCCTATCGGAGAAACACTCGTTTTCTACTCTCGAGCGCCTACTATGAGTCGGGGCGCGAATCCAAAGTCAGGATCCTTTCAGGTCTTGGCGCCTGTGAGGTGAGGCGCTTGCGCCTACTCTTCTGTGACTCCCAGGAGTAGGGCGCGCATCTGACAAAGAGGCTCCTTTCAGGCTCCTGAATCTTACGAGGAGAGGCGTAAGAGCTACTCCTGATCTTCTTCCAGGAGTAGGGCGCAAATCCCTGGCAAGGCTCGTCTTAGGCTCTTGCTGCCTTTGAGGAGAGGAGCTTGCGCCTACTCTTGATCGTCTTACAGGAGGTAGGGCGCGAATCCAAGATTAGGCTCCTTTCAGGCTCTCCTTGACCGCCTGCTAGGAGATCGGTAAGCGTCCCACTCTAGATACTCTTCCAGGAGTAGGGCGCGAACCCATGTTTGTAGGTTCTTCCTAGAATCTTGGAACCTGTAGGAGAGGCGCTTGACTCCCTTGAGGAAAGCCTACCATGAGCTCTCGAGTAACTAAAAGGGCTTCTATCATCCAGGAGTCCTATCGAACGTTGGCGCCTTCTAGAAAAATCATCCTTCGAAGGAGGAGCCTTTCTCGCTTCTACCCCTCTGAGCAGAGCGTTCCCTCTCTCGTTCCTTCCTTCCACTTGAAGAGGAGATCCTACTCCTAGGAGATCGTTCGACAGATACGAACCGATCACTACCTTCTCGCAAGAGGACTTTCTCCTTACTCCTACAAGGAGAGGATCTAGAGCCTACTTCTTGGCGCTTTGTGCTATGACTCTTAGCATCAGAGCTTCTGCGCGGGGGAATACCATCTTCCCGTCTAGACGAAGTATCAAAGGAGTCGTCTACTCTCGAGGGAGAAAAGGTTCTTAACTGGAGAAGATCGCCTATTATACTCTCCTTCCTACTAGGAGAAGGTCTCCTACCAGAACTCTTAACTGGAAAGAGAGGCGTCTTCCTGCGAGAAGGCTCCTTGCGCCTACTGGTTGAAAGAGAGCCTACTAAAGAAGAGAGATTAGCTTGAAGGTCCAACAGGAATTTCTTAGTGGAGGACCGAATCCCTTCTGGTGAAGATTCGGAGACTTCATAGCCTTCTTAGGCGCAGGAGAATACTCCGGAAAAGCTCTGGGCTGGCGTTTTCAAGAGCCGCCTTCCCTCCTGAGGTTTCCAGGCTCTGAGAGGGCGCGATTGGAAGATGAGCTCCATCCTCGTTTAGGAGAGGACGATCAGTCGGAAAAACATTCCTTAAGAGGCTTTTCCTATAGTTCTCTACAGCAGCCTGGGACGAGCCTACAGGATCTGCTGAAGGGACGCCTGACCGTTGGGGATACTCTACATCCCCCTTGCGGCTTTCGACATTCCTCCTCCCTTGGGCATGGGAGTCTGAAAGAGGTCTAGGCCTAGGAGCGATGCGGAGTCGGTCAGACGCCCCCTCCACTGCACTGGGGACACTGCACTTTTCACTAGACACTTCACCTTACCTTGGTCATATCTCGCAATTGCTGTTGCAAATCGCGGATTGACGCTTCCACAGCGGCTCTGTTGCAGACACATCTGCAGGTTCGTGCGGGGGGAAGGAGCTGAAACCAAAAAGGAAGATGGCAAAGCTACTGCAGGGTTAGAAAATACTATCCTGTTCCGCAGAACAGGATCTACTTGAACTTCTAGCTGAAGCTTTTCTAATCCTATCCTTTTCTAACTTTTTCACATATGTAGTTAGTTCTTTCCATTGTACTTCACTTAAGCTCTCACATACATCACATGTATCCTTAACCGAACAATCCCTTCCCCTACATTTTACACAAACAGTGTGAGGATCCAAAGTAGCCTTAGGCAACCTCACCTTGCATCCCTCATTTACACATACTCTAAACAGAGTTCCAGGTGTTAAATCGGACATATTAACCAACTAATCCAAAAAACAGCGTATGCCAACAACCAAAGATCAAATACTTCCCAAATAATCCTTGGCGAAGCAAGCAAGAAATTCTAAGCAGGAGCTACCAACAAAGTTGTTGTCAGCACCGGCGACAGAAAAATTCTGTCAGAAAACGGGAATGATTCCTATTACCGCCACCAGCGGCGGTAGGGTGATCACCTGACCTACCTGTAAGCGTGTGCCGCGAGTTTTGAATTCTGTCGGACGTCAGAGACATAAGCTAAGTATATATCTGCCGGGTAAGTTGCATGTGTAAAATTAAGGTTTACGTCCTGCTCTAAATTCTCAACAATACACTTTTCCAGAACTGAAAAGGGAGTGGAAGACAGAGCTAAAGAGGAAGTCTCAGTACAGGAAATCCCCAGTTATCGGCAATCTGATTTTATGGTGCTTGTCTAGCACCGAAAATCGCTGCCATAATGCCCGGATTTCTAGTTATTGGCACCAATATATACCTAACAGAGGCGTCATTAACTGGTTATCAGAGCCATAAGCCCAATAAATTGCTGATTTTTGGTTATCGCCAATTTTTGCTTGTCATCATGCTGTTGGAACGGAAACCCCGCCGATAACCAGGGACTGCCTGTCCTAACTAAAGCATTTGCAAAGGAAAAGCCTGGACTGAGTACGGATAACTCTAGTACAGATATAGGACCTGGAGAAGGGGGAGAAATGACAGGTTGATAACCAGACCTACCTAATTGGTTTCACAACCTAAGTGCTTCCCTTCTCTTCCTATACTAATGAACTTTAGCAGAAAGTCCTTGGAAATTTCCTACTTTCTCACATCTATTCTCAAGATCACACTTTACACCATTGCAGGTGACCCAAACAGTGTGTATCTCCTTTAAAAAAAAAAAAAAAAAAAAAAAAAAAAAAAAAACTTTAACATAGTAATCATTCCTACAGTACCTGACGTTCTTAGCCTTGATTCCAGTGGAGGCATCCTAAGAAAAACAATTACAGTACCATGATAGCAAATAGCCATGAAATAACAATGACAGCAAAGGAAATTCTGACAAGAGCTAAAAATTTGAAATACACCTGGTGACAGGTGTTACTAGACACTCAACCAGGCAGCCATTTGATCTTTGGTTAGGATGCCTACTCATCTATTGGCACAGGGGTATAAGCTATCTTTACAGTATGTAAGATTCATCCCAATTAAAAAAGTTGGCAATTTTAAGACATTCAAGGACTGTAAATGAACTTACCTGCTCAGCAACAGCCCGAAACAAGCATGAGCCATCACGTGCAAGTTGCTTACGGTACAATCCTAAGGATTCGATCCATTCATCATAAGGATCGTAAGCTCTGCTACTTAATCGCCGACGCATTCTGAAAAAAAAAGAAAACAAAAGAAGGGATTGTTAACTTTATAGCTTACTTATTTTATTTGCTTATGAGATTCTTTTAATTCTCTTGCTTATTGGAAGGCTTCCAAGACCCATTTTGTTGGAGCTACCTTTTATATAAAACATGGGGGCTACATTTTAATAATAAAAATGACAAATTTTTTATTAATTTCTATTTTCCATAGCTAACAAACCTTAAGTCTTAATAGTAAGATAGATCTTCTGGTGCCAGCTAGAAACCAGCAGATCCGAAAACCATTCCGCCTGCAGCCACAGAGGGGCTACCAAAATCATCTAGAGACTGCGAACTCATCAACCTGTTCAGGACTTGCTGGATCAAACAAAACAGAAGGAAGGCATACACCTCCAGGTTGTCCCAGGGATCCATTACTTGATGAAGGAACCATTCTGTCCCTAGGATCTCATCCCAATGACGTAGTGAGTTGAAAGTGAGACTCAAAGGTTATATGAATTTTTATTTTGTTAATTTTCTGTTAAAAAAATAACAATCTGTTGGAAATTGTATTTTTCCTAACTATACAAACCTGAGGTCCTTTAACAATAGGAAGGTACTAAGCGGCAGCTGAACCGGTCGTAAGCTTCGAACAAGGGGGTTCGGTAGTTAACTACTTGTCCGGCAGTTGGCGGTCAGCTCGACTGCAAGGAGAGGAGTCACTTTGCTTTAGGCCCAGGAAACGCAGAGTGAGGGGCGGCATGAGGTGGGACTGTATGTAAAGGACCTCAGGTTTGTATAGTTAGGAAAAATGATATTGTTATGATACAATAAAGTTTCATACATACTTACCTGGCAGATATATACTTAGCTATAGACTCCGTCGTCCCCGACAGAAATTCAAATTTCGCGCCACTCGCTACAGGTAGGTCAGGTGATCTGCCGCCCTGCCCTGGGTGGCAGGACTAGGAACCATTCCCGTTTTCTATCAGATTTTCTCTCTTCCACCTGTCTCCTGCGGGGAGGCTGGGTGGGCCATTAATCGTATATATCTGCCAGGTAAGTACGTATGAAACTTTATTGTATCATAACAATATCATTTTCATACATTCAACTTCCCTGTCAGATATATACTTAGCTGATTGGCACCCTTTGGTGGAGGGTAAGAGACAGCTAACTACTGAAATAGACAGGTAAACAACATATGTTGTAGGTATTTATAGACCTTGGTTCCTACCTGATAGGAGGAAGACTTCATGGCTGCTGCCCAGGAGTCTGCATCACCTCAAGAGCCTTAGCGAGATATCTGATCTATGGCCAAGAGTTCTTGTGGGTCTGCCGATGGGGTCTTATCCGCTTACTCGGCAGAGCCTAACTGGCATTTGTCAATGGGTGCTAATCCACTAATATGACAACACACCTTATATAAAGGAGCACACAACCGATCCCGATCACCTGATCCTAACCACCATGTTAGTACTAAAGATTGTTAAGAGTTATCCCCAAAACTCTTCACAAACAACCAAAAACTCGAATAACACACTAAAAACGCACACAATAATTTAAAAAAAAAACTGTACTCTTCTATAAGAAGATATCACAAGAGTTCCTTACTGAGCAATAGTGAACGGCCGCCTGTGCGACATCTAGCACTCTTGCCAGCAGGAAGTCAAGAACATATCTAACTAGAAGGTACGCATGAATAATTAAGGATCGGTGCTCGCTCCAATACCCAGGATCGTATCCGCTGACACAAACGGACCCAGAGAAAAACATTTCTCATAGGTATCGTATCCGCTGACACAAACGGACCCAGAGAAAAACATTTCTCATAAGTAACACGAACGTCTTTCAAATAGTGAGATGCAAACACCGAATTGCACCTCCAATAAGTCGCTTCCAAGATATTCTTTAGCGACATATTCCTTTGAAAAGAGAGAGACGTCGCGACTGCTCTAACTTCATGAGCTCTTACTCTCAAAAGTTTAAAGGAGTCATCAGGACAGATCTTATGTGCCTCCATTATGACGGTTCTAAGCATTCTTAGACATAGGTCTTACTGGATCTTTAACAGAGCACCATACACCTTGTTTAGAACCTCCCATCTGCTGCTTCTTATCCAGGTAGAATTTTTGTGCTCTCACCGGGCAAAGAGACCTTTCTGTCTCTCTACCTACAAGGTTGGACAAGCCTTTCACTTCGAAGCTCCTGGGCCAGGGTTTCGAAGGATTTTCGTTCTTCGCTAGAAACAGCGCCTTAAACGAACTGATGCTGAGTCTCCTTTAAAACCCACCCTAGCATCTAGGGCATGTAGTTCACTAACTCTTTTGGCTGTTGCGAGAGACAAAAGAAACAAACACTTTCTTGTGACGTCTCGAAAAGAGGCAAGATGGGGAGGTTCGAATCTTTCCGAAGTAAAAAATTTTAGGACTACGTCTAGATTCCAACTTGGAGGACTTGGTTCCTTAGACTTTGAAGTCTCAAAGGACCTAATTAGATCGTGCAGATCCTTATTGTCCGCTAGATCTAAGCCTCTATTCCTGAACTCGGCCGAAAGCATACTCCTGTATCCCTTTATGGTAGATACAGAAAGGTGTGATTCCTCCTTCAGGAACAGAAGAAAATCAGCAATTTCGGTCACAGAGGTACTGGAGGAGGACAGCTTCTTCGACCTACACCATCTTCTAAACACCTCCCACTGCGATTGATATACTCGCATTGTAGATGTTCTGCGGGCTCTAGCGATTGCGCTTGCAGCCTTGCGAGAAAAGCCTCTCGCTCTGACGAGACTTTCGATAGTCGAAAGGCAGTCAGAGCGAGAGCGGGGAGGTTTTGATGATACCTCCCGAAGTGGGGTTGTTTGAGCAAATCCGTCCTTCTTGGAAGGGATCTGGGGAAGTCCACCGTCCACTCCACTACCTCTGTGAACCAATCTTGCGCTGGCCAAAATGGGGCTACCAGTGTCATTCTTGTCCCCTTCGAGGCCACGAACTTTCTGAGCACTTGCCCCAGAATCTTGAAAGGGGGAAATGCGTAAACCTCTAGGTTCGACCAATCTAGTAGGAAGGCGTCTACTGCTAATGCTCTGGGGTCTTCTACCACCGAGCAAAAGACTTCTATTCTCTTGGAGAGGAACGTGGCGAACAGGTCTACATGAGGTTTCCCCCAAAGAGACCAGAGACTCTGACACACTTCTGAGTGGAGAGTCCATTCTGCGTGAAGGACCTGGTTCCTCCTGCTCAGCCTGTCTGCTCTCACGTTCCTCTCTCCCTGAACAAATCTTGTCAAGAGGGAGATGTTTCTTTGAAATGCCCATACGAGAAGGTCTCTTGCCAACTCGTAGAGGAAGAACGAGTGCGTCCCTCCTTGCTTCCGAATATATGCCAGAGCGGTGGTGTTGTCCGAGTTTACCTGGACTACTCCGTTTCTGACTATAGACTCGAAGCTCTTTAGAGCCAGATGAATAGCTAAGAGCTCTTTGCAGTTGATGTGCCAGGACACCTGATCTGCTGTCCAGGTGCCTGACACTTCTCTGGGCCCCAAGGTTGCTCCCCAACCCGTCTCCGACGTGTCGGAAAACAACACTAGGCTTGGGTTCCGAATTTCCAGGGATATCCCTCTGTTTTCCTGTAACGGGGGTAACCACCATTTCAAGTGATGTTTTATCTCCAACGGAATCGGAAAAGTGTCCGAGAGTAGTCCTGTCTTCCAGTTCCACATTCTTTTTAGAAAGAACTGAAGAGGACGAAGATGAAGTCTTCCTAGAGGAAAGAACTGTTCCAGCAAGGAAAGGGTCCCTAGAAGGCTCAACCATTCCCTCGCCAAACTGCGTTCCTTCCCTAAGAAGAGAGAGACTTTCTCGAAACCTCTTATGAGTCTCTCTTGAGACGGAAAAACTCGAAAACCCCCAGAATCCATCTGAATCCCCAGATAGACCATGTTCTGGCTGGGGATCAGTTGCGACTTCTCGAGGTTTACGAGCAATCCCAGAGACTTTATCAGGTCTAGGGTCAAAGTAAGGTCCTCCAAACACTGTCTCTCCGATCTGGCTCTGATGAGCCAGTCGTCTAGGTAGAGAGAGATGTTGATACCCTTTAGGTGAAGCCATTTCGCCACATTCTTCATCAAGCTCGTGAATACTTGAGGAGGTGTGGACAGACCGAAACACAAGGCTCTGAACTGATAGATCCTTCCCTCCATCATGAAACGAAGGTACTTCTTCGACGAAGGATGAATCGGGATGTGGAAATAGGCATCCTGAAGATCGAGGGATACCATCCAATCTCCTTGGCGAAGAGCCGCAAGGACTGAAGCAGATGTCTCCATATTGAACTTCTCTTTCATTACAAATCTGTTCAGTGCACTTACATCTAGAACTGGTCTCCAGCCCCCCGAAGCCTTCGCGACTAGAAAAAGGCGATTGTAAATCCCCGGGGAGTTGTGATCCAGTACTAGTTCTATAGCTCTTTTGTCCCACATCTGTTCTACCATTTGTCGAAGAGTATCCCTCAAAACAGGGTTCTTGTATCTGGCGGACAGTTCCCGCGGAGTTGACGTCAGGGGAGGACTGTCCTCGAAGGGGATGTAATAACCCTTCTTGATCACTGAAAGCGACCAGGGGTCGGCTTCTATACGTGCCCAGGCTTCCGCAAATCCCTGTAGCCTGGCACCTACTGGTGTTTGGAGGCTTTTCATATCACTTACCCCTTTTCAAGGGTCGGAAGGAAGCTCTTCCTCTCTTCTCTGAAGCTTTTCTTTTAGAGGGAGCTCTAGAAGGAGGGCCTCCTCGAAAGGGCTGTTGAGTCGTACGGGCCACTTTCTTCTCTCCCACGACTACAGGTCTACTCTTCCTAGAGGATTGAAAGAGAAGATCCTGGGTCGCCTTCTCAGTTAGTGAATGCGAAATGCCCTTCACTAACTGAGAAGGGAACAAGTAGTCCGACAAAGGAGCGAAAAGTAAGGCTGCTCTCTGTGAGTGAGAGACGGCTTTCGTCAGAAATGAGCTGAACACCGCTCTCTTCTTTAAGAGTCCCGCTCCAAAGAGAGAGGAGACTTCTCCCGAACCATCCTGAACTGCTTTGTCGATACAAGCTAAGATGCAAAGCAAAACTTCTGGGTTTAGGCCCTCTGCGTCATGGGTCTTTTTGGCCATCACCCCAAGGGACCAATCCAGGAAATTGAACACTTCCAAGACATGGAAAAGTCCCTTGAGGAGGTGATCCAATTCTGAAAGGCCCCATGTCGCACGAGCCGAGTTCAGGCCATGTCTTCTTGATGAATCAACCAGGCTCGAGAAGTCCGCTTCTGCCGAAGCAGGAAGAGAGAGTCCCATATTCTCTCCTGTCTCGTACCATATGCCCCTTCTGCCAGTAAGTCTAGCGGGAGGCATACAGAACACAGTCCTCACCAGCTCCTTCTTTGACTTCATCCATGAATCGAGAGACTGGAGAGCCCTCTTCATAGAGATGGCTGGTCTCATCTTAAGGAAAGACGAAGACTTTAGCGCTTTCGCACTCGAAAAGAGCGAGTGAGGAGAAGGAGGAGCGGCTGGGGTTAAAGAATCTCCGTATTCTTTCAAAAGGAGAGCAGGACTTTATAATTAGACAGCCCTTCTCTATTGGGAGCCTCATCTTCTGAACCTTCCTCTTGGTCGAAAGGGTCAGAAGGAGAACAAACCTTGCTATCCGAAGGCTCTTCCCTAAAATTTTCTCTCTCAGAAGGCGAAATACTCCTTTCTACGCGCCTAGCTGGCGCCTTGCGCCTGGTTGAAGCCTCGCGCCTGGCTGGATCTTTGCTCCTGGCTGGCGCCTCGCGCCTGAATGACTCCTCGCGCCTGGCTGGTTCCTCGCGCCTAGATAAAGCCTCGCGCCAGTGGAACCCCGGAGCTTCATCAGATTCATCTCTATTAGCAGGAGGGTCACTCTCAGGTGAAGCCTGGCGCCTGTTTGGCGCTTCTACATAAACTTCCTCTCTCCTGAACCGAGCTTCGCTCCCCACAGAGACGGCCACCTGTGCGACAACTCCCCTGAAGGGTTCGTTACGCCTGGCAGGAGATCGGTGTCTACAGGAAGCCTGACGTCCTTTCTACGAGGAGGTTCTTTTGAAAGAACTCCTACCAAGGAGGCTAACTGCTCCTGAACGTTAAACAGGATCTTCTTGGTAGCCTCTCCCTTGTCCTCTTCAAAAGGAGGAGAGGGAGATCTAGAAGGAGTTTGACAATCTCTTACGGAACAGGGAGAAGCAAACTCGTTCCTAGCCCTCTTGATCACCGAAGGAGCTTCTTCATCAGAAAAGCGCTCGGGGCTAGAGTCGAAAGCAGGCTCTTTCCAGTTCCTCTTCAAAGGTCTAGAAAGATCCGAATCCTTCCACCCTCGCTTAGGTGAGGGGGATCCTGACGAAGAGAAGCACTCGCGGAGGACGCTTTTTCTAAAGCGGTCCTTAGCAGTCTGTGGCGTTACAGAGCCTGCTGAAGGGATGCCTGACCGGTGGGGAGTCTCCACAACCTCCGTAAGGCTTTCGACTTTCCTTCTCCTCTGGGCCAGGGAGCTTGGAAGAGGTCTAGGCCTGGGGGCACTCACTTCACTTAAAACGTCAAAATCACTATGCTTACCTTCCAAAGCCGCCATTTTGGTTTGCATCCTTTGAAGGGTAGCCTTCAGATCTGCAATCTCTGAAGCCGAATCTGAAGGATTAGAAACCTGTGAATGCCCTGATACAGAGGGAGAATCATTAATATGATGAGAAGAAGTTACAGAACTAGAAAAAGGCTCAATAGGCCTTGAACTACTTGGACCCTTAGAAGCAGCCCTTCTTACTCTGTCCCTCTCTAACTTCTTCAAGTAAGAAGTTAGAGTCTTCCATTCTTCAGCACTCAACCTTTCACACTCAGTACAGGTGTTAGCCAAAGAACAATCAACTCCTCTACAACGTCGGCATACAGTGTGAGGATCAACCGAAGCCTTCGGTATCCTCACCTTGCAGCCTACATTCACTCTCACACCAACACTCGAGTCAGACATTCTTAAGAAAAAACCAAAAGCAAGTCCAAATCCAGTCCACGATAGCGAATGCCAAAACAACGATCCAGGTACGTCACCAAAAAAAACAAGCCGAAAGAAGATCAATTGCTTTGAAACAAGAATTCCAGTCAGGAGGTAGTAACAACAATGTTGACACCACCGGCGACAGAGAAAACCTGATAGAAAACGGAATGGTTCCTAGTCCTGCCACCCAGGGCAGGGCGGTAGATCACCTGACCTACCTGTAGCGAGTGCCGCGAAATTTGAATTTCTGTCGGGGACGAAGGAGTCTATAGCTAAGTATATATCTGACAGGGAAGTTGAATGTATGAAAATGATATTGTTATGATACAATAAAGTTTTGTACATACTTACCTGGCAGGTAGGTCAGGTGTTCTACCGCCCTGCCGCTGGGTGGCAGGACTAGGAACCATTCCCGTTTTCTAATCAGATTTTCTCTTCCACCTGTCTCCTGAGGGGAGGCTGGATGGGCCATTTAATTGTATATATCTGCCAGGTAAGTATGTACAAAACTTTATTGTATCATAACAATATCATTTTTGTACACTCAACTTCCCTGTCAGATATATACTTAGCTGATTGGCACCCTTGGTGGTGGGCAAGAGACAGCTAACTACTGAAATACTAGACAGGAAAACAACATCCGTTGTAGGTAAACATAAAAAAACCTTGGTTCCTACCTGGTTAGGCGGAAGACTTCATGGCTACTGCCTAGGAGTCTGCTTCGCCTCAAGAGCCTCAGCGAGGTAGTGACCTTATGCTAAGAGTTCTTGTGGATCTGTCAATGGGGTCTTATCCGCTTACTCGACAGAATCCTGAGGATCTTTGTCAATGGGTGCTAATCCACTTATATGGCAAAACACCTTGCCTAATGGCATAATCAAGGAGCACAACACCGATCCCGACCACCTGATCCTAACACCCGGGTTAGTAATAAGATGAAAGAAGTTACCCCCCCCCCCAAAAAAAAAAAAAAAAAAAAAAAAAAAAAAAAAAAAAAATTAAGGATCGGCATCAGCTCCCTGTCCCAGCACCGAATCCGCAGATACGTATGGACCCAGCAAGAAGCATTTCTCGTAAGTCACTCTTACATCCTTCAGGTAGTAGGATGCAAAGACAGAGCTGCATCTCCAGTACGTGACAGCTAGAATGTCCTTCATAGACAAATCCTATGAAAGATAAAGAAGTCGCAATGGCTCGCACTCATGCGCCTTTTACTCTAAGCTGCTTGAAGGAGTCGTCATCGCACGCCCCATGTGTTTCAGAGATGACACTTCTCACAAAGAAGGCCAGGGCGTTTTAAGACATGGGTCTTCTTGGGTCCCTCACCGCACACCAGAGACTCTCTAGGCTACCCTTAATCTGTTTCTTCCTTTGAAGATAGAACTTAAGGTCCCTGACTGGGCAAAGAGACCTCTCAATCTCCATCCCTACCAAGGGGGAGAGTCCCTTAAACTCAAAGCTTCTAGGCCAGGGTTTGAGGGGTTTTTGTTCTTTGCCAGGAATCATGGCTCAAAAAGAACATATTGCCAAGTCTCCTTTAAATCCGACACACGAGTGAAAGGCATGAAGTTCACTTGTCCTCTTAGCAGTTGCGAGGGCCAAGAGAAAACTACCTTCCCTCGTCAGGTCTCTAAAAGAAGCCTGATGGGGATGGAGGCTCGAACTTGTGGATGTAGGAATTTGAGAACCACGTCCAGATTCCAATAGGGTGACTAGGTGAAAGTGAGGACTTCTCTTGGAGGTCTCTAAGGACCGGATGAGATCATGAAGATCCTTGTCCTCCGCTATCTTTAGACCTCTGTCCCTAAAGACAGCGGAGCGCATGCTTCTATATCCTTTATTGTGGATACCGGTAGGTGAGATTCTTCTCTCAGAAAGAGAACAACATCAGCAATGTCGGTCACAGAGGTATTGGAAGAGGACAGCTTCTTCGACCTGCACCATCGTCGAAAGACTTCCCACTTCGACTGGTACACCTGTAATGTTGAGCCTTTCGCGAAAATCCTATCGCTCTGACGAGTCTTTCGAAGTTGAAAAGGCAGTCAGGCAGAGAGCGGGGAGGATTTGAGAAAGCTCTCGAAGTGGGGTAGTCTGAGCCGATCTCTCCTTAGTGGAAGGGATCTGGGGAAGTCCATTATCCATTCCAGAACCTCTGAGAACCATTCTTGAGCGGGCCAAAAGGGAGCGATAAGGGTTAGAGTCGTCCCTGTAGAGGACAGGAACTTTTTCATCAATTCCCCCACCAGTTAGAGTGGGGGAAAGACCTACGCCTCGATGCCTGTCCAGTCCAGTAGGAGAGCGCGAATGCTATTGCTCTCGGGTAATTAAACGCGGAGCAAAAGTTGTCCAGTCTCCTGTTCTGATATGTGGCGCACAGGTCTACATGTGGCCTGCCTCACAGGGCCCATAGGCTTAGGCACACATCGAGATTGAGGGTCCACTCCAAAGGAAGGACTTGGTTCCTCTTGCTCAACAGGTCCGCCCTCACATTCCTCTCTCTCGCTGAATAAATCTGGTAAGGAGCGCGATCCCTCTCTCCTCCGTTCAAAAGAAGGGTTCTTGTTACCTCCTAAAGGGAGAAGGAATGTGTCATTGTTTCTGAAGGATGACAGAGCCGTGGTGTTGTCCGAATTGACTTGGACCACCGTGTCTCTGACTACATACTGAAACCACTTAAGAGCCAGAAAGATTGCATGCAGTTGAAACACGTTGAAGTATCAGTTAACCTGGTCCCCCTTCCAGATTCCTGACACTTCATACGTCCCTAGTGCTGCTTCCCCTTGCTACTCGACGTGTCAGAGAACAACACTAGGCCTACACCGTATTGCGTAACTGACTCGGGCGCTCTGACAGCTGCCGACTGACTGCGTACGGTATCAATTAAAGTTGCTCAAGAAGAGATGAAGATTCTCATATCCGAGCAAGTCACTTGACCATCGTATTGAAGGGTTAAGCCGAAAGACTATAATCTGTTTGTCACCGATGTCGGACGGAGAAGGTGACGATTCTGTTAAGGCGTGAGCCCCACAGGAAAAAGTCAAATGCCTTCAAGAGACCGAGGTTCCTGAAGGCAAGACCTTCTCATAGTAGTTGAATCTCAGTTAAGGAGAAACAACACTATATGCCGTAGAAGAGGAAGGAGGACAGAGAAGCCACTTACTTCTTCACAGTCGAATCAAGAGAAAGATTCTGAACCCGTGCTTACCAAGGACTGAAAAAGCTAACCTCTAAATCAATGCGAGAAATTTTCTGCAGACAAACTCCGATGTCTGAAGAAAACATTCCTCATAACTTAGTGCTAAGCAGCGGTGGACTATTACAGACTTCCGTTACAGGGCGGTAAACAGAAAAAGAAAGTCCAATAAATATCTCTGTGAAAAAAAAAAAAAAAATTACTAGCAATGTCGAAGGTGATGAAACCGAGCGACATAGCAGAAGATGGTCATTCATGCATGCAAGAATCCCCGTTAATCAGGGACCTAAGTCCGTGATTATTGGGCAGAGATACGGTTCGGCAGTACATCACTGCGGGAGAGAGAGACGTACCAGACCGCATATCACTGCGGGTGAGCTGGTACTGAGCTGCTATGGCAAAGACAACAGTCTCATACATTAACTCTCGCCGCCTCTTCATCCTGAGTTGCCAACTATTCCATTCTACGAAGGAATGGGTTCTGCTAGAACCATCGAGCAGAAAATACGCTCGTGCAAATATATTAAAGAGAATTGTTATTGTCATGATACAATAAAGTTTTATGCATACTTACCTGGCAGATATATACTTAGCTATAGACTCCGTCGTCCCCGATAGAAATTCGAATTTCGCGGCACACTCTACAGGTAGGTCAGGTGATCTACCGCCCCGCCGTGGTGGCGGAATAGGAATCATTCCCGTTTTCTAAGACAGATTTTCTCTTCCACCTGTCTCCTGAGGGAGGTCGGGTGGGCCATACACCGGTATATATCTGCCAGGTAAGTATGCATAAAACTTTATTGTATCATGACAATAACATTTTTATGCATCAACTTTACCTGTCAGATATATACTTAGCTGATGGCACCTTTGGCGGAGGGTAAGAGACAGCTAATTTACTGAAATAGACAGGAAACAACATATGTTGTAGGTAATAAAATTAAAAAAACCTTGATTCCTACCTGTGTTAGCGAAAGACTTCATGGCTACTGCCTAGGAGCCCGTATCGCTTCAAGAGCCTCAGCGATGTAGTGACCTATGCTAAGAGTTCTTGATGGTCTGTTACAGGGGTCTTACCACTTACGCTTCAGAACCTTAGGATCTTTGTCAATGGGGTCCTATCCACTAACATGACAAACCACCATGCCTATTGGCATGATCATAGAGCACGACACTAATCCGATCACCTGATCCTAATTGGGGTTAGTACTAAGATTGAAAGGAGTCATCCCCGAACATCCTTTCAAGCAACCCACAACTCGACAACAATATTAAAAATAATTATAAAAACATAAAAAAAAACAAAATTAAGGATCAGCGTCTGCTCCATTTCCCAGCATAGTATCCGCTGATACATAAGGTCCAAGAGAAAAACATTTATCGTATGTTACTCTAACATCCTTTTAAATAGTGGGATGCAATACTGAATTGCACCTCCAATAAGTTGCTGCTAAAAAAAATGTTTCTCATGGACATATTCTTAGTGAAAGAAAGGGAAGTTGCCACAGCCCGGACTTTGTGAGCTTTTACTCTCAGCAGCTTTAAAGAGTTCTCTGGGCAATTCCTGTGAGCTTCGGTAATCCACATTTCTGACAAAGAACGCCAGTGCGTTCTTTGACATAGGTCTTTGGGGTTTCTTACCGAACACCAGACTTTGTGACATCCCTGAAGCTGTGTCTTCTTTTTTAAATAGAATTTTAAGGTCCTGACTGGGCAAAGGGACCGATCCAACTCTCTACTACCAGAGAAGAGAGTCCTTGACTTCAAAACTTCTAGGCCAAGGTTTAGAAGGGTTTTCATTCTTTGCTAGGAATAGATCCTGGAAAGAAATAACAGCCGAGTCTTTTTAAATCCCACCCGAGAGTCCAAAGCATGCAATTCACTGATCCTCTTAGCAGTTGCGAGAGCCAACAGGAATATGCATTACTAGTAAGATCTCTGAATGAGATTTTATCTGGAGGTTCGAACCTGTCCGAAATCAAGAATTTTAGGACTACGTCAAGGTTCCAACTCGGGGGAATAGAATATCTCAATTTCGTAGTCTCGAAAGACCTGATGAGATCATGAAGACCTATTATTTTCCAGATTCAGCCCTCTGTTTCTAAAAACAGCTGAGAGCATGCTCTTATATCCCTTGATAGTGGATACGGCCAATTTCGACTCTTCTCTTAAGAAGAGGAGAAAATCCACGATTTCGGTCACAGAGGTATTGGAGGAGGACGCTTCTTCGACCTACACCATCTATGGAAAACTTCCCACTTCGATTGGTAGACCTGCAAGGTAGAGGCTCTGCGGGCTCTAGCAATTGCAGTTGCCACTTTCTTTGAAAAGCCTCTCGCTCTGACCAGTCTTTCGAAAGTCGAAAGGCAGTCAGGGAGAGACTTTGGATGTTTTTGTGGAACTCTCGAAGTGGGGTTGTCTGAGGCAGATCTGTCCTGTTTGGTAAAGATCTGGGGAAGTCCACCGTCCATTCCAGTACCTCTGTGAACCAGTTTCGGGAAGGCCAGAAGGGAGCAATTAGAATTAGTCTTGTTCCCTCCAATGCCACAAATTTTTCTTAGTACTTCCCCAGCATTTGAATGGGGAAAGGCGTAGGCGTCTATGCCTGACCAATCCATGAGGAAAGCATTGATCGCCGTGGCTCTGGGATCTTCTTCTAGCGAGCAGAAGTTGTCTATCTTCCCAGAGAAGAACGTGGCAAACAGGTCGATCTGGGGTCTTCCCCAGAGGGACCACATTTGTCTGCAGACTTCTGAGTGGAGCATCCACTCTGTCGGGAGTACCTGGTTCTTTCTGCTCAACCTGTCTGCCCTTAGGTTTTTTACCCCTTGAACAAACCTTGTCCGCAGAATTATGCCCCGTTCCTATTTCCAGGTTAATAGATCTCTCGCTATTTCAGTCAGTGAGAAAGAGTGAGTGCCCCTTGATCCGGATGTAAGCCAGAGCTGTGGTATTGTCGGAATTGACTTGAACTACCACTCCTCTGACTTCCACTTCGAAGTATTCCAGGGCTAGATGAATCGCCAGGAGTTCCTTCGCATTGATGTGCAGTGTAGCCTGTTGTTTGGTCCAGGTACCCGCCACTTCCTTTGGACCCAGTGTTGCTCCCCAACCTGTGTCCGAGGCATCGGAAAACAACACTCGGTGAGGGTTCCGAATCAAGAGGGACACCCCTTCGTTCTTTGTTAATGGGGTTAAAAACCACTTCAGGTCGGTTTTATTTTATCCCCTGTTGAATGGGGAAAACAGTCTGACAAGTCTCCTGTCCTTTTGACTCCACATTTGCTTGAGATAAAACTGCAGAGATCTGAGATTTAATCTCCCTAGGGAAATGAACTGCTTTAACGAGGAAAGGGTGCCCAGCAGACTGAGCCATTCCCTCACCGACGTCCGTTCTTTCCCTAAGAAGTTCGAGATTTTTTCTAAGCCTCGAGCAATTCTCTCTTGTGATGGAAACGCCCGAAAACCCCGAGAATCCATCTGTATCCCCAGATAGACTATGTTCTGTCTGGGGATCAGTTGTGATTTCTCGAGGTTCACGAGTAGTCCCAGAGATTTGTCAAATCCAAAGTCTTCTCCAAGTCCTTCAAGCACTGAAGTTCCGATTTTGCTCTTATTAGCCAATCGTCCAGATAAAGGGATATATTTTATCCCTTCTAGATGTAGCCATCTCGCAACATTCGTCATTAGCCGTGAACACTTGAGGGGCCGTAGACAGGCCGAAGCATAGGGCTCTGATTTGGAATACTTTTCCCTGCATCATGAATCGGAGATATTTGCTTCGATGATGGATGCAGGGGGACATGAAAGTAAGCATCCTGTAGATCTAAGGAGACCATCCAATCTCCAGGGACAAAGAGCCGCAAGAACGATTTCGATGTTTCCATAGAGAACTTGTGTTCTCTACAAATCGGTTCAATGCGCTCACATCCAGGACCGGTCTCCACCCCCCACGAGGATTTCGGAACCAGAAAAGACGGTTGTAGAATCCTCGGGAATGCGGATCCCGAACCAATTCGATGGCCTCCTTTGCAACATCTGTTCTACCAG
>NC_087201.1:98599262-98634180 GCF_015104395.2 Macrobrachium nipponense | reverse complement strand
TCAACGAAATCCCATCGTTACGTTGTCTTATTATCATTGTCTTTCTATTCTTCAATAACTTATTTATTGCTAATAGCATTTTGTCCATGAAATGTTTGAAGTTTTCCAATATCTGTGGTAATCAAAACAGGGAAAGGAAAGTGATTTCTATATTAATACATTTATTCAGTAAAAATTGTACAAAGGAAAAACTAAAAATAAAGTTATTAGAGTGAGAGATGTGTATTTCTGGTGATAGAAGTTCACTTTCGACGTGGTTTGGAAGTCACATAAAGCCGTTGGTCCTGTTGCTGAATAACCACTGGTTCCATGCAATGTGAAAACACCATACAAACAAACAAACATAAAGTTATTACAGAAGAAAGTAATGAAATAATAATAACAATAATCATGATTATAAAAATAACATTGTTGAAAAGTATAAAAGTATATTAACATGCATTAAAAGTTAAAGTTTGCAGCTTTCTTTCTTTTCCTTCACTTGTGCCATGGGCCAACGAGTCATTTTCTTTCCTACAAAAATTGTTCAATAATGACTCCCAAACAAGCATTTTTTCTAATTTTTCTGTGCTATGACCTGCATTACACACATCAGTGGGAAATCCTCTGTCATTGTCTGTAAGTGCTTTCATTGTCAATGCCAAAGCAATATTTCGCTGATTCATTTCCCACAGAAAAATTTTCATTTTAGTAATTTTACTTAAAATTACATAACTATACATGATAATGTTTACAGTTATAGCACTTGGGCGTAATAGGGAACCTCTGCTGACACCATTTACACAATTATAAGTTTGTTGAAGCTCTTCATCGCTCGAATGTGTCGTAAGCTCTTTGCAAAATGAACATTTTATTTTCTTGTCAACAGAGAAACAGCAGTAACCAGCTAAATAAACTATAACTGGAATAACTTCTTCACATTCGTCAAAATCTTTCTGCTCGATATTCAAATCAAAGTCCCCTAAATTTACGTGGTCATTGTAATTCATTTCTTCCCACTTAATTTTCTTAAACTCTGTAGGTGGCCGTGAGTAACCCCAGATAGTGCCAGTAAAAAACAAAGAAGGGAAGTAACCCCAGATAGGTCCTCGATACTTGAAGTAATTCTGGAGGGGTATTCCCCTTCCAAACAACAATCTCTCCTCCTCCCTCACCCCATGCTCTTCATCTTTCATGCACTAACAAGAGTCTTCCATAAAGATAAGAGTGATGTTAAATGTTTATTTATCCATTTCATTAGTAATTTATATTTATGTATTTTTCATTGTTTTGTGTATGTAAAACTGTTTACTCTCTAAAATGTATTTTTTAAAAATATTTTTGGGTATCTGGAGCACAAATTGGAATTACATTATTCCTTATATGGAATTATTGTTTCGGATTTCGTACGTTTCGGACTTCTTCAGACATTCTGGAACGGATTATGCACGAAAACCGAGGTTCCACTGCACAGTAATTCATATTTCATTAATGGATATACTTATATAATAAGATAAGGTAGAGAGAGAGAAGAGAACAATAACTGAGTTATGTCAACATTAAAGCCTAATACACTAACACATACGCCTACACTACTGTATTTGGTTTATATTTTGTTACAGTATTCTTGCTCATATTTTTTTTTTTTTTTTTCCAAACCAAAAGATAAATGGATTGTGTGTGTATGTGCACACTTGTATGCCATCGGTGAACTTCCTACAGCCTGTTTGGTTTGCCCACATATGAAATTCCCATTTTAAATATATTTACGGTGATTAGAGGTAAAATATCAACAGTGATAAAATATTCTCCTGTGTACTGTTATAATGTGTGATAATATTTAGAGTTAACTAAACTTGTAATGAAATATGGTACAGTAAATCAAGCAAACAAAAAAAAAGGTAAAGTACATATGTATGCATGCACTCATTTGATGGCGTCGTGGACTTCCTGGAGCATGTGTATTTCATCCTTTTATGTCAATGATACAGTAATTCATATTTCATTAAAGGATATGTACAGTATTGAGAGAGAGAGGAAAAAGGGGGGCTGGGCGAGACTGAGGTATGCTTACATCTGCAAACTATCCAATTGGGAAACAGATGTTTTGCAATTTTCAAGGATTTTACTTTAGCAAAAAGTATGTTGGTTTATCTTTTTATACCTGCTGTACATATGTGCAAAAGTAGAAATAATAATTCCATTAATACATTCATTTCTTTTAACAACTAAAAAATTATTTTCCTGATTCTTTTAGAAACATTACAAACGATGGGACAATGGTTTTTTTTATACGTTATGAAAATTATACATCTATATACGTAATAATACAGTATAAATGGATTCTGTAAGTAGAATAACAGCTTCATTACCATTAATTTAATCTTAAATACAAATGCAATAGCCTATTTGACTTTTGCAAATGGATACTATTAGTTTAACACCTGGGCTAGCCTAGGTCTATAGTTCACACACATTGTCATCTTTGTATGGTAATACAAAACAGCCAACAAATGATGAGGAATTTGCTGTATAAAAATATATTATTGGTCATAAAACCATGGTGGTATTGTGGGCAAACACAGGTAGGGTACCTGCCCACTGAACTGTCATTTACTAGGGAGAGACAAAGAGGTTGCATTTTTTTTCAAAGTGAATTTATGTAGTATATTTTGTTACAAATATGGGCAAAAAAAAAAAAACTAGATAAGTGCCTTTTGCAAAAAGTTTGATGGTGGTTGTTTATAAGCATAGTGAGTGTTTAGTTATGTGGTATTGACAAACTTAGGTGAGGAAGGGTACAGAGTTGCCCTTGAACACCCCTAGACTTTTTAACTTCCATTATCCTCCATTATCCGGATTTCGCCATTATCCGTATACTTGAAGGATTACTTTAAGGTCTACTGATTGGAGAACAAATATATCTAAGAATTCCACATAGCTTCAGAGCATCATGATCCCTCTTGCACTCTGAAGAGGGAACATGATACTCCAAAACTGAATGTGGTTTTAAAATTATTTGTTCTTGATTTTTTTTGGGGGGGCGATTACAAAGTTTGATATTTATCTGTTCCCACTATTACAATCAGCCTCCATTACTAGGCTTGTACAAGTTTTTATTAGTGACCGGAACTTTCCAATACTGAATAGGTCATTAACCCTAATGTAGGATCTATATTTATGTTTCTTTTTTCTCCCCTTCTTAAGAAGATCATTAAATTAGAGGAAATTTATATGATCACTGACCATTCTCTCACAAGTTCCGTAGATCATCTCTCTCTCTCTCTCTCTCTCTCTCTCTCTCTCTCTCTCTCTCTCTCTCTCTCTCTGGTACTGAATATGACTCATGGTTCCAGTGCCAATTCGTAAGGTAGAAACTGTATTATGTCTTTAAAGAATTGGCCATACTCGATTGACCCACCGATTCCTCTTGGAAGGGGTAACTGCACCAGTCTGTATGCAGTGTGACTCTCCTCTTACTGTGGAACACATTGTTACATTGCCATAGATATTCTGCAGCACGACAGAGACATGGGTTAATGGGCAGGGATATAGCAGAACTACTTGGTCCGGATGTAATTGTTAATAGAATTGTTGGATTCCTTAGAGATATTAACCTTTTTAATGAAATTTAATATTGACCTCCCGGTACATTGCAAAGTGTAGTGTATACACTAGAAGTTGTTTATATAAGCATGCTTATATGAATATGAGTGTGTCTATGGTAAATGTATGTATAATTTTTTAATTCTTGTTTGCACACTCGAAATGCAAAGTTATAATTTTTATGGGGGATATCAGTTTTTACCATAGATTTAAAATCACCTTTATTTTATTTGCTTAATTTATAAAATTATGAACATAAATATTCATGTCAAACTAATTTCATTATAGCGCTGAATAATCCCTATGGATTCCAGTGTTTGGCTTCAAGCCTAAATTTCATATTCCATTCCATTCATTCCAGTGCCAGATCATTAGACCAAACATTCATAAATCAGAATTCTCTCTCTCTCTCTCTCTCTCTCTCTCTCTCTCTCTCTCTCTCTCTCTCTGTGGTACTGAATATGACTTAATGGTTCCAGTGCCAGATCATTAGACCAAACATTCATAAATCAGAATTCTCTCTCTCTCTCTCTCTCTCTCTCTCTCTCTCTCTCTCTCTCTCTCTCTCTATGGTACTGAATATGACTTAATGGTTCCAGTGCCAGATCATTAGACCAAACATTCATGAAAAAGAATTTCTCTCTCTCTCTCTCTCTCTCTCTCTCTCTCTCTCTCTCTCTCTCTCTCTCGTATGTTTTATGGAAGTCAAGTATCTTTGAACTGTTTGCTTTTTTCCACCTCCTAGCCATGGAAGTGACTTCGTGCTTCTAATTCCCGGAGATATGTAACCTTATGTGTTTCAGCTGCCTGATATTTCACTTCGTTTAGCATGCGTTAGGCCTCTCTTATTCCTATATTTTTCTTTTTATAGGCCAGGATATTTGGTTTTTCTCCAGACAGTATTATTTTAAGGAAAAAAATGCGGATTTTCCCAAATTATTTTTTCGGGGAGCGTGTAATCCTTTATCATTGTCAAAATTATATAATTTTTTTTTTGTACGATCCTTGCCTCATTCCAAGGAGTTGCCTTTCCTCTACTTCTTTTGTAAGTAACATCTGCATCATATGGTGCTCGCCAAGTCTAATTTGTTGCGTAATAACAATATTGATAAGTAACGCTTTAGGCCCGAAATAAGTTCAGGGATTCTACAAAACAGGATACAGGTTATGTAACATTGAGAGATATCAGTGAGTAATATCCCATTTGTGGTGCTCGCATTTCATTTGGCAGCAAACTTAGAACAGCTATATGGGCCCCCACTCTGCGTTTTCTGTCATTCCAGTCGATTTAACGTTTTTACATAGGTCGGGATGCATTTATTTAACCAGACTGACAACTGAATATTTGAATTTATCCATGGATTTACATATGGATTTTCCCCGTAGATTGTAGTGCTGCCAGTGCACCTCATGCTATTTACTGTATGTATTACTTAAGGTTCTGCCCCTAGCTGCAACCCCTTCCATTCCTTGTATGTACTTTACCTCTATTCATATCATCTTCCTTCCATTATTAAGAAAACATCATTTTAGACAAGCAGATCACTGTCTGTTCCATTTACCTTCCTCCTAGATCTGCTTTCTCAGTGGCTGACATTCAGTCATTGTTAAATCAATTACCGGCACCATTCATGCTTCTAGGAGATTTTAATGCACACAATCCACTGTGGGGAGGTGACTCTATAGATAATGGGGGAAAATTGATAGAGGAAGTTATTAATAATAATAATATTGCGCTTCTTAATGATGGTACGATGACTTACCATAACATACATTTTAATTCGTATTCAGCTATTGATTTGAGTATATGTTCCTCAGACATAGCTTTGGATTTTAACTGGTCTGTTGACGAATATCTGCACGGTAGTGATCACTTTCCTATCCATTTAAAGTTCGTCAGAAATTTTCCTACAGAAGCACCACCAAAATGGAAGCAGACTGGGAAAAATATAAGACGGGTATAAGATTAGAGAAATCTTATGAATCTTTTAAATGCCACTTAGAGGCATACGACTATTTTTCAAATACAGTATTAACAAGTGCAGAGGCTGCTATACCAAAAACAAGTGGAAAACTACGAAGACCTGCTGTCCCTTGGTGGGATAAGAAATGTGCTGTTCTCAGAAAAATTACAAGAAGATGCTATAAAAAATATAAGTCAAGTGGCACATCTACTGCTAAGATAATATATCAACGAGCTATGGCAAAACAGCGTCGATATTTTCATAGTGCAAAAAGAAATACATGGATATACTACATAATTGGAATTAATTCAAAAACTCCATCCAGAGTAGTTTGGAAGAAAGTAAGAAAGCTTGCAGGGAAATTTTCTCCTAAAACACCCTCTTTAAAGGTTGGAGATTCACTGATAAGTCCCGAAGATGCAGCTGAATACCTAGGTCAGCACTTTTCCCACATTTTAAGTGCAAGTAATTATTCAACTGACTTCCAGAGGATTAGGAACACCCAGGTTCCTTTAGATTTATCTGGTGGTAATCTTGAAGCTTATAACGCTAAATTCTCTCTACATGAGCTACAAGATGCCCTTTCTTCAATGGATGATACTTCTGGTGAAGATACTATCCTGTATGTAATGCTTCGACAGTTACCCGAGGAAGCAAAAACATACCTCTTGAAGATTATTAATAAAATTTGGGTTACTGGAATCTTACCAAGAGGATGGAAAATTGCTGTAGTAATTCCAGTCAAAAACCAAATAAAAACCCTTATCAGACAATAAGTTACAGGCCCATTGCTCTTACTAGCTGTGTATGCAAGCTGATGGAGAAAATGATCAACTCTCGTTTAGTCTGGCACTTAGAAACACACAAACTACTTTCTCCACTCCAGTTTGGCTTTCGCAAAAACAGATCTACCCTTGACCCTCTGCTAAGACTTTCTAATCAAATTCAACAGGGCTTTGTAGACCAGTGTCAGACAATTGGTGTATTCTTTGACTTAGAAAAAGCCTATGATACAACATGGCGTCACGGAGTTGTTAAGCAGCTGCATAAATTAGGCATACAAGGAAATATGAGTAGGTTCATTAACTCCTTTTTAACAGACCGGGTTGTAAGAGTAAGAATAGGAAATCATTTATCCTCCCCATTCAAACTAGAAGAAGGTGTTCCACAGGGAAGTGTGCTGAGTGTAACTTGCTTTGCTGTTGCCATTGATAGCGACATCAATGAAATTTCAAATCCTGTACGGGCCTCACTTTTTGTTGATGATCTAGCTATTTATTGCACTGCATATGATGCTGAATCGGCTTGCAGGTATTTACAAAAATCCATCGACTCTATCTCTCGATGGGCAAAACAAAATGGTTTTAGGTTCTCTACAAGTAAGACCGATGCTGTTCGCTATACTAGGAGTAGACGTCTAGAAGTTGTACCAAATTTGAAACTTGATGGGTCTGTTCTACCATATACGGATGATGTCAAGTTCTTAGGGATGATTTTTTATTCCAAACTCACATAGTCTAAGCATATTGAAAATTTAAAGTGCAAAGTAAAGAAATCTCTCAATCTTCTGAAAGTGGTCTGTGGCTTTAACTGGGGTGCAGATAAAAAAAACTTTGCTACAACTATATGATGCATTATGTAGATCAAAGTTGGATTACGGATGCCAGATTTATTCATCAGCTTGCAAAAGTAAACTCCACGAACTTGATGTAGTCCAAAATATGGGTTTACGTATTTGCTCTGGGGCTTTTCCAACATCCCCCATCGAGAATCTTTATGTGGATACGCACCAACTTCCACTTGATTTACGACGTGAAGAATTAGGCCTTCGATACTTGCTGAGGATTAAAAGTAATGATAGCAATCCATCAAATAAGGTTATTAATCAACTTGATGCTAGCAAATTCAAGCCAATATCTTCTGTTCCATTCCGGAAACCGGCTAAACGCATCTGTAAATGAAAATTCTATACTGACTCAGAATGTTCATGAATTGGCCCCGTCCAAAATTCCACCTTGGTTCATACCAAAAGCTGAACTGTGCAAGAAAAATATAGTAAAAAAGAACACCCCCAATTAAGAAATAAAGTCAGTTTTTAGAACATGATGAAGTTCACAATAACGACTATAAAATTTATACAGATAGCTCAAAGTCAAGCGAGGGAGTAGGTTTAGCTGTGGTCACTGATAATTTTTGTAATGTTGCAAAGCTACCTCCAGCTACTTCAGTATATACAGCTGAACTATCAGCTATTGTAAAAGTCCTAGATATAGCATATCATTCAAATAAGAAGTCTTGTGTCATATACTCAGACTGTAAAAGTGCTCTGGAAAGCCTGAATAGTTATAATTCTTCCCATCCTTCAGTACAAAAGGCTCAGGCATGGCTGTTTCGCATTTCGTGTAGGCGTAAAACGATACGTTTTTGTTGGATTCCTGGTCATGTTGGGATCCCAGGTAATGAAGAAGCAGACCGAGAAGCAAAGAGTGCCTGTTCCCAAGGAGAAATTGATACAAATAGAGTCCCCCATTTTGATATGAAAATCTGTATTCGTAACTTTGTACTAAGAAAGTGGCAGGAGCGATGGTCATCTCCCCTTCTTGCTAATAATATGTTAAAAACAATTAGACCTCAAGTAGGAATTTGGCAATCATCCTATCAAAGTGACAGGTGGACTGAAGTTATATTAACAAGGTTTAGGATTAGTCACGGCCGAATGACACAGTTTTCTTCTTGATGGTGGTAGTGCTCCAATGGGTGTTCACTGTGATAGCTCTTTGACAGTTGAGCACATTCTGGTTCACTGCACCAGGTATATGTAAATGAGATACGGATGTACCATCTAGACGGTAAAACTATATCTGAAATTTTGGGAGACAACATCGATGTTGGCCCTGTTATGAGTTTTTTAAAGGCTTGTGGATTTTATAAGAATGCCTAGTAATTTTATATAGATATAATTATTATTTTTTTTATTTTTATCTTTTATTTTTATCATAAATTGTCATTTAACTTTTAATCCCATTAGAAATTTTATCTCGATTTTACCGTTTTAAACATTGATCATCAGAGTATCTATTTTAAACTCATTATTTATATCATTCCCATGGAACTCTTTATTTATATTTCCATTTCTATTCATTATCACTATAGCGCTGAATGACTCTTATGGGTCCCAGTGCTTGGCTTTATGCCAAAATCACATATTCCATTCCATTATTAAGAAAAATCCACTGTATACAACAAAATTTAAGCGAGGAAATACAGAATGGGAGCTTTTGACCTTCATGAAGGTCCTGTTCAGCTGTACTGAGAAAAAATGGCAAAGTGTACAAAGACCTAAAAGTACAAACAACTTTTAAAATGACAATTAAAATGGAAATTCAGTCTGGCAGTCTTCCTTAATGTCTTCAAGAAATGACGATGTAAAAACGCATAGACTGACAGTCCCGTTCTGTATTTACACTCTTAATTTTATTGTACAAAGTGGATTTTTCTTAACCATTTAAGACAAACACGAAGAATGTTTTCATCACGGGGTCTTTCTTTCATCTTGCTTTCCACCCTCTCCCAATAGTATTGTTTCATAGTGCATCCTGCCATCGTATGAGAGATAGTGCCATCTGTGCACCTCATGCGGTTCACTGTAGACATTACTTAAGGTTCTTTGCAGTGTGCCTTTGGCCCTCAGCTGCGACCCCTTTCGTTCTTTTTACTGTGCCTCCTTTCATATTCTCTTTCTTCCATCTGACTTTCCATCCTCACCTAACAATTGATTTGTAGTGCAACTGCGAGGTTGTCCTCCTCTTACACCTTTCATACTATTTACCGTCAATTTCAGTTTCAGGGCTGAATGACCTTATAGGTCCCCGTGCTTGGCCTTTGGCCTAAATTCTATTTAAAGTTCCGTGCAGTTCAATGTACAACTGCAAGATTTTCCTCTTGTTACACTTTTACAACGATCCTACTCTCAATTTCCATTTCAGCTCATACATATGGATTTTGGTCAACTAAATCATGCAACATAAGGCAGCTTCTAAGATCACTGTGTGAAACAGTAGCCATAGAGAACTAAGAAGAGTGATTATTATTGTTTACTTTCAAAGGCCGTAGACTAGAAAAAGTAGCATCTCTAAAATACTCTTAAGATGTAAATATATAAATAAAACGAGATCCAAGCAGAAAAAGCCGTTTTATATACGAATGTATAATATTAATATATGTATATATATATATATATATATATATATATCTATATATATATATCTATATATATATATATATCATAAATTTCTGACTCACTTTAGGATTTAACCCAGGTCGTTCAATATAAAGACGAGACCTCTGCCAACCAGGCCACACAAGTCTTAATAATAAAAGCTCGAATCTCAAGTACCACAGTACCTAAGGCTTTACCTGGGAAGGCTAACTACTGCTTTGCTACCAGCGAGTTTCCCCCAGTTTCCCGACTCAGCAGTGACCCAATTGACAGCATTTCATTCGAATTATCCTTTTTGAGTATATATATATATATTATATATATAATATATATATATATATATTATATAATATATATAGATAGGATAGCAATAGATAGATAGATAGATAGATAGATAGATAGATAGATAGATAGATAGGATAGATATATACAAATTTATTTCTCTGGTCTCTGTAAGAAACGCTTCATTCGTTTATACCATCCCAACACCAATCCAGTCCTTTGGGCTGCACAGAAAACCATTCATTTCCAAATTGCACCTCAGGGACATACACCACATCCAGACGGGTCTGTCAATAGCTGTGGCACCCCAGACAGCACATGCAAAGGGTGGGAATAGAAATGCAAACCGAAACTTACGGGGTTTTCCTCAGCCCCAGAGGTTGCCATAGAGCACACAAAATTGGCCTCGATTTGGCTCCACCAGTGGAAGGGACAGCAACCCCTTTCACAACACACACACACACACACACACACACAACACACACATATATATATATATATATATATATATATATATATATTATATATATATATATGTGTGTGTGTGTGTGTGTGTGTGTGTGTGTGTGCGGTTTTTCTTTGCGCCAGAGGATGCCATGACGCAAGCATACTTATATGGCTCATCCCGAAGTAGGGCAGAAACCCATTTTCCAGTTATAGAAATTAACCTACAAGGTTTACTCTGTGCTAGAGGTTGCCATAGAGCATGCAAAATAGGCTTCAGTTTGGCTCTTCCAGGGTTGTGGACAGATATAGGGATTAACTTATGGGGTTTTTCTTTGCGCCAGTGGATGCCATGATGCATGTAAAATAGGGCTCGGTTTGGCTCCTCCAGCAGTGGGGACAGAAACCCATTTCATATATATAGGTATTAAGGGATTTTACTCCATGCTGAAGGTTGCCACAGAGCATGCAAAATACGTCTCAGTTTGGCTCCTTCACAGGTAGGGACCGATTTGAGCGCCTCAGTGGCGTGTTGGTTTGGTGTTTGCTTCTCACCTCGGTGGTCGCGGGTTCGATTCCCGGCCATTCCATTGAGGCGTGAGAGACGTGAATTTCTGGTGATAGAACCTCACTCTCGACGTGGTTCGGAAGTCACGTAAAGCCGTTGGTCCCGTTGCTGAATAACCATTGGTTCCATGCAACGTAAAAACACCATACAAACAAACAGACAGAAACCCATTTCACATGTATAGGCATTAACTTATTGGATTTTAACTCCGTGCCAGAGGTTGTCGTGTAGCATGCAAAATATACTTCAGTTTGGCTTCTCTACAGGCAAGGACAGAAACCCATTTCACATATATAAGCATTAACTTACGGGATTTTACTCCGCGCCAGAGGTTGCCACAGAGCGTGCAAAATAGGCCTCGGTTTGGCTCCTCCATAGGTAGGAACAGAAAGTCATTTCACATATATAGAATCACTTCAGGGGTTTCACTCCGCTTCAGACGTTGCATTCTCGTATGCAAATTAGTCTTCAATTTGATTCCTCGGGAGGAGGTTGGGGACAAACACTTTTGCTATGTGTAAGGATAGGAAAAACAAAATAATTTCGCTTTTCCTTTTCGACTCTCGTCTTTTCAATTTTTAAACGTTCCCTATATTGTCGTTGTCTTCCAAAAGATTTTATTCTTTTCTGACATATGAACTTGGGTTTTGACATGGATCTCTCATTTTCCCATCGGCTAACTTTTTGTCCTTTCAGAACTTTTCCCTTTCAAGTCTTTCTGTTTCGTCGTTCTCGCATCTGATTCAGTCTTGTATTCACGGTCTAGGTATCTTGTATCTTTGCGGCTGCTGCAGATCTTCGTCAATCTTCTTTTCGTCGTTGACTAGAACTCCTATTTCAAGTTTCCATTCGATTAATATCACTTCAGTTCTTTATGTGACTTCTCCTTTTCCAGGATTTAAGTGTCGTTATCTTTTCTTTTGCTCTCCTCTCGAAGTCTCTCTCTGTGCTCCTGTGGCTTGTTTATTTTATTCCTTTGTTCTTTCAAATCTGCACTCAGGTTTTCCTTCTTATCCTAGAGTCTTTCTCTTCTTTTTCGATTACTATTGTTTCATCATCTTTGACTACAGTCATTTCATTTCATATTTTTTCATGTTACTCGTCATTAAAGTTTGGTCCCTTCTGTGTCTAACTTTTATATTTCCCTCATTGTTTTCTTTTATTGAGTGAGAATTTCCTACTTCTTTTTTAAATCCTCTGAATTCTGAGTCATCTCTTGAGTTTTTCTTCTTTAGTGTCCTCATTATTGACTATTCACTTCTTTATTTCCTCAGTCTCTTGGCTCATAACGTCCTCCATGGTTTTGGCTTGTTCTTCGCAATGTGCCTCCTGCAGAAACGTCTTTGCCTCGCCGAAAGACTACAGGACTCTACTACTAACTCTACTCGTCACAAGTAGTCATTCACGCCTTCGTTATGGCCACTCACTGAGGTCTTTAGCTGGAAAGGTTGTCGTTCCAAAGCTCCTTCGAAATCGCAGGATTTAGGAAGATCATTTGGTCCATCATCCTTTTGACCGCCAGCGTTTCTTGACTGAGGATCAATCAAAGTCACGCCCGTTCAACACGGCATGATCCTTTAGCGGCTTAGCCTAATTTATAGAATGTCAGCACTCCATATATTTATGTGCCTGGTCCCAATACTATAGTAGATTCACATCAACCGTGCATTTGATGTCTAGGCAGTCCCTTACGACACTCCTGATTAGCTGGTGATAAGCCAATCACAGGGCTGGAATCTCTCAGTCTCACTCAAGAGTTCGCATAGACAGGATGTATGTTCCACGTCTCCTGAGGGATACGTCTTTCAGGAGAGGTGCAACATACATCCTGCCTATGTGAACTCTCGAGAGACTGAGAGTTTCCAGCCCTGTGATTGGCTTATCAACAGCCAATCAGGAGCGTCGTAAGGAACTGGCTTAGACATCGAATGCATGACTGATGTGAATCTACTATAGCATAAAAACTGGGCCCCTCCTGAAATCTTCCTGCACTCGCACCTCCAACCCCCCACCCTTGTAACTTTCTTACTCCACTGATGTTTACTAATTTTTCCGTAATGCGCAGTTTTTGTCATGCTATACTAATTACAAGATCACGACTATGTCTATGTGGTTTCCGCCATCCTATTCAATTAGTGTAATCGTTAGTGGAGCATAGTCTCCTTGAACGTCCTTCATCCTTTGATTGTTTATTCTCAAAAACGAAAAGTAAAATCAAATAAGCTTCTGTCACAGGCTCCTACACTGCCGGGCCCCGGAAAAACAGGGACTCACCCACCACCCTGTCTAGCCCTGGAGGCATATTTCCCAAGTCTGGAAGAGTTTAGGGATGGGGAAAATTAGGACTAATCAAAGCGCGTGGAGCTGACCGTGACGTCACAAGCCACGCCTCTCAGCTACACTCGGTCTCATAGCCATTACTGCCAGTCACAATTCCGAAGAAAAACTTCTCCATTTCACAAATTACGGCTTGTATGTCCTATACATTTTAGTCAGATATATCTAAATATAATGCAACACTAATTCAACAAACAATATATTCTTCAAATGAGATACACCGTGAAATATATTAAGCGTTATTGGCTTCTCCTTCTTGGTAATAGTGCTCAGTGCCTCTTAATTCCTGCTCGCAAAGTCGATATTTACTGCATAAATAATTTTCATTGCGAGTTACTGAGTTATATACTTGAGAATGCATGTTAATGCCATATAGGAAGAGTTGCGATAACACATGGTATGACAAAAAAATATACAAGATGATAAATTGATGGTATGTTAAAAATGATGGTATATGACCTGTAATTAGCACTACAGACAGGAGTCCAAGAACTTAGCTGCGCTTCGACTCCCATCAAGAATCTTGGACTTTGAAGGTGACGATTTTAAAAGCATCAAGCATGGAACGTTTTTCAGTCGTCACTTCCTGTTGTTTCAGGCTATAAAAAGCTATTATGTACAGAACTAAAAAAATAATTGCCTTATGCTTAAAAGAAATGTGGAGGATACAGTTTTGATGACAAATTTATGCACCCCGTAGGGGGATAGCGCCGTCAGTACACCTCATTAGGTGCAATGTAGGCATTACTTAAGGTTCTTGCAGCGCCCCTTCGGCGCCTATCTGCAACTACTTTCATTCATTTTACTTTTACCTCTGTTCATATTCTCCTTCTGCCATCTTATTGTCCACCTTCCGCTAACAATTGCTTCATAGCCTACCTAGTGCAACTGCTTTGAGGTTTTCCTCCTTAACACATTTCAAACCTTTTACTGACAATTTCCGTTTCAGCGCTGAATGGCCTTAGTTGCCCCAGTGTTTGGCATAATGCCAAAAATCTATATGTAAAATAATATTCACTTAATTTAGGCATACATTTGGCCATTGAGTGTGAGCTTGGGTGAAAATAGTATACTCATATACTACTGTTATCCCTGGCTTTAATTAATACACGTTGAATATTTGCATAAAATTTTCTGTTGGAAGTTGGAAAAAAAAGTGTCATCCATAAACTTTAAAGCATATCGCAGTTCTAATAAATTTATGCACCAATTCTGCTCCAGGTCAGCTTAGTAAAAAGTCTACTGTAACTCCGTAAATAGGTAGTATTCTGTACTCCTATAATTGCCAAAAGTATTACATACTAATGAAATACTCATTTTGATTCTTTGCACACAATGAATAACCCGTACGAAGGGGTTGCTAAGAATATTAAATAAATTAAATAATCAGTGTTTTCTTTGTGCACAATGAATTTTAAGCAAAAATCACGCAAGGGCTTGCTAAAAATATTCAGTACTGAATTATATTATCACTTTTTATTTGTTTGTACACAATGTATGAAAAGTAAAAATCAAAAACAAAAAATTTTCAATAAAAACTTTTTATATATTCGTACACAATGAATGACAAGGACCAATCAGATAAGGACATCTGGAAGGTTTTATGAAAACGGAATCCACCTTAAAAAGGCAATTTTTTACTACAGCCTATGAAGTGCACCTTGAAAAACAACTGTATTCAGATTAGCTACTGACAGGAAGAGTTTGTCACGTAACTATATTTGGTTACAGTAGGCTAACTTAGATCACTAAAACAACAATACCATAGGTTTCTTTAGGTTTCCTTAAGGGCACATTAGCTCTTGAAATAACTTAATGAATGAAGCTGATACTGTGTCCCTGTAAATACTAGGGACTATATCAATCTGATTCCTGTTCATGGCCTAGTAATGACCGGTATATTGCTTTTATACAATGCCCAGTAATGTGCATTACTACGAAATAGCGTATGTCCATAGAAATTCGTGGTGTAAGCCTACTCCCTCTCTCTATTTTCCCCTACAAACAGGCCAGATACCATCATTTTAACCATCTTGTATATTGTGTGATTCATCACATGAGTTATCGCAACTCTTTAAAAATGGCTTTAAACATGCATTTTCACGTATATAATTTAGAAATTGGCGACATGAAAATATTATTTACCAAGAGGGAGAAGCCAATAACACATTTCACGGTGTCTCTCGTTTGAAGGACATAAGTTGTTAAATTAGTGTTGCATTATGATTGGTCTTATTGGTACTTCTAAAGAGTATGTAGGCATATTATTAATGCTATATTTCTTTGTTCATCGTTTATGTTAATAAAAATGTAATCGTATTAACTTGTAAGGCTTAATCACGAAATATCAATTACTGCTGTAAGGCCTAGAGACAATAACTAGGTCTATGAAAAATGTTCTCTCTCTCTCTCTCTCTCTCTCTCTCTCTCTCTCTCTCTCTCTCTCTCTCTCTCTTATATGATATATATGTGTATCAAGTATAAAAGGCCCCTTGAAAGACTGGTTTAAAGCTAAGAACTATGTTTCGGTGGACTGACTTCCACCGTTATAAGGGTGGAAGTCAGTCAACAGAAATATAGTTCCTAGCTTTAAACCAGAGTGTTTTACTGGGCCTTGTACACTTGAGACGTATCCTGATTTAACAGATAATTTATTTACAATACACATTATATAAAATATATATAATATATATATATATATATATATATATATATATATATATTAAAGATGTGTGTGTTGTGTGTAGAACAAAATTCCTATGCAAGCCTTCGGGTTTGCTTTGGGATTTCCCGAGGAAACAATACACAACTAAACCACATATTTCGATTGAAAATCATACGTAATCCTGATCCGAGGACAACATAACATACGCACGCACACACACACGCACACACACACACACACACACACATATATATATATATATATATATATATATATATATATATATATATATAACTGAATCACGAAAGTTTGGAACGTGATAAGTCCAAATAAAGGTATAAGCCATGAAAGAAAAATAAACAACGGAGTTTCTGCAAGATCTTTCGACTCAACATCCTTTACTCAGCAGATAAACTTCGTACATGAGGAATTGACAGTACAAGAAAGGTCGTATAACTGACAGATAGGGATTATAAGGAGATTAGTACCTAGAATCCGGCACACCTGGAAGATGAGTAACCTTCCCAAACAAGCATAAACATGGGTACAATTTAAAAAACAAAAAGATTAAGTCAATCTGCTCAGACACAAGGACAAGACAATTAAAGGATTATATAGACAGCTATTTAGAACTTTGGTAAACAAAAACATATTCACAATACATATTAAACATACATATACAACAAAGATATCTCAAAAGCAACTAATTTGTATTTAAGTCTGTAATTATATCTTTGAGGTCATTCTTAAACATGTTACAAATACAAGGGTCTAAATGAAACAGGCCATGACTAATATTAAAATTACAATGGGAAGTAAGCTGTATTATGGCAGATTCTAAAAGATTTTGTGATAAGACATCTTTTGACCGTGCAATTACTGAACTACCAATCCAATTTATTCGGTGGTTGTTTTCACTTAAATGAATGAATATTGCATTAGATGTTTGCCCAGTTTTTACAGAATATTTATGCTGGCTTAATCTTACTTCTAACCCCTTGCTCGACTGTCCGAGATAAAATAAGGGGTAGTCCATTCATGGAATTTTATATATTATGGTGTTGCTTTCTCTGGGGCCATTTTTTATTAACATTCCTTTTAGTGTGTTATTATAGGAGAAAACAAGGTTGACCTTAAAGGCTTTTAACAATGATTTAATGGTTTCAAATCCGTTAAAATAAGGCAAACTGAGAATGTTCTTAGAATTTTCTTTTTCCGTGTTACTTACATTATAATACATTTTGTGGGCTTTATTATAATGAATATCTAATATATATGAAGGATAACATAAATCTTTCTTTATTTTTCTTATGTATTCAATTTCTTGATCCAAATTTTGGGGACTGACAATGCGCAATGCTCGTAAAAACATGAAGAAAAAATTGATATTTTGAAGTTTATCAACAAATATTTGGCATGGTAATGGGCAACCCTTTATCACCACTCCTCTCAAACTTGTAAAGTGGTATAGATATGGTGACGGTATTTTAGGTGTTCTGCCTGCTGGTATTGATGTAAATGATTTACTCTCTAAATTAAATAACCAGGTACCATTGATTAAGTTTACTCTAGAATTGGAAAAAGACAATTGCCTCCATTTCTTAGATGTTTTGATACATAGAGAACCATTTCAACGTAAATTCAGTATTTATAGGAAACCAACCAACAACTTAACTTATGTTATTTCTATTCAGGCCACCATCATAACATCAAAATATAATTTTTTCTTCTATGTTTTTACGAGCATTGTGTATTGTCAGTCCCCAATATTTGTTTTTTGATCAAGAAACTGAATACATAAGAAAATAGGGAAAGATTTATGTTATCCTTCACATATATTCTGATATTTGTTATAATAAAGCCCACAAAAAGTTTTATAGTGTAAGTAACACGGAGAATGAAAATTCTAAGAACATTTCAGTTTGCCTTATTTTAACGGATTTGAAACCGTTAAATCATTGTTAAAAGCCTTTAAGGCCAACCTTGTTTTTTCCTATAATAACACACTAAAAGGAATGTTAATAAAAAAAAATGGCCACAGAGAAAGCAACAACATAATATATAAAATTCCATGTATGGACTGCCCCTCATTTTATCTCGGACAGTCGAGCAAGGGCTTAGAAGTAAGATTAAGCTAGCATAAATATTCTGTAAAAACTGGGCAAACATCTAATGTAAACCACTGAATAAATTGGATTGGTAGTTCAGTAATTACTAGGTCAAAGATGTCTTATCACGAAATCTTTAAGAATCTGCCATAATACATCTTACTTCCCATTGTAATTTTAATATTAGTCCTGGCCTGTTTCATTTAGACCCTTGTATTTGTAACATGTTTAAGAATGACCTCAAAGATATAATTACAGACTTAATTACAAATTAGTTGCCTTTGAGATATCTTCTTTGTATATGTATGTTTAATATGCATTGTGAATATGTATTGTGAATATGTTTTTGTTTACCAAAGTTCTGAATAGCTGTCCATATAATCCTTTAATTGTCTTATCCTTGTGTCTGAGCAGATTGACTTAATCTTTTTGTATTTTTAAATTGTACCCATGTTTATGCTTGTTTGGGAAGGTTACTCATCTTCCAGGTGTGCCAGATTCTAGGTACTAATCTCCTTATAATCCCTATCTGTCAGTTATACGACCTTTCTTGTACTGTCAATTCCTCATGTAAGTCAGTTCATCTGCTAAGTAAAGGACGTCAAGTCGAAAGATCTTGCAGAAACTTCGCCGTTTATTTTTCCTTCGTAGCTCTTATATATATATATATATATATATATATATATATATATATATATATATATGTATATATATATTATCTATAATATATATATATATATATATTTATTTACTTGAATCAAGCTCTTTCGCCTTTTAGGGATTACCTCCAGAGAAACAAAACGATGCTGTCACTGTTAGACTCATACTGCCGAAACATTGTTAAAAACCATGCATACAGAAATATTCCAAATGACACCTACCCCGAAATTTCATCAGTAGCACGTCAAGCCTCTCTACCTCTATGTATACGGTGTCATACCCAAGACCTGAATAAGGGAGAAGGTCTTTCCTAAGGTCTCTTAGACCTTGGTGTTTCCTGTAAAAGCTGTCTCGTGTGTTTTATAATTTCTCACTGATTGAAAGACGAATAAATGCCGATGTCATAGTCAATAAGTAAAGATAAAGTATATGTGACGAGAATGTTTTGTTTGGTTTTATTACTAATGAAAGGACTGAGCAATTACACAAGATTTACACTAGAGTGACTACCATACTAAAAGGGGAGCCCATAGAAGGGTAGAGCCATCAATGCAGGCTCATGCGGTGCACTGTAGGCATTACTTGAGTTTCTCTGCAGCGTCCCTTTGGCCCTTAACAGGAATAGATTTTATTCCTTTTACTGTTCCTCCGTTTATTTTCTCTTCTTCCACCTTACTTTCCTCCCTCTCCTAACAATTGTTTCACAGTGCAACTGCTTTGAGGTTTCCCTTCTGTTCCACCTTTCAAACCACCTCTACTCTCAGTTTCCCTTTCAACGCTGAATGACCTCATAGGGCTCAGCGCTTGCCCTGTGCCCTAGATTTTATATTCCAATTCCAGTACTAGACGGAAGCAGTATTTAATCATCTTTCATTGATTTTTTTTACCAAAATTTTCATCCCTTCAGAGACTAAGAAGATATGTGATATTTATTGGTAAAATAAAGTTTTAATCATCGTATTTAAAAAAAAATTATCACAAAGAAAACGAGCTAAAACTTATTGGAAATATTTTATATTGCCATTTTCGTCGCTGTTTTCTTTTTTCCCCTGAATTACATTCTGACTTGAAATTCGTACATTAAAATATGTCCTACTTCTAACAAGATAAAGTTTAGTACTAATGTCCCTAGAACATACCAAGTTAGTCAAGTTATCTGCCAAATGTTTGACTGAATACAGACTCTTCCCTTCGAGTTGTGTCTCCGTAATAAGTTCTGAGTAATTTCCGTTGCAAACTTTCCACATAAAATTTCTGGTAAGTTTTGTCAGCTTTCCATGACCCATCGTTCGTACTAATGCATCCAAGTACCCCGTAGGTGGGTAACGCCGTTAGTGCACCTCTTGCGGTGCACTGTAGGCATTACTTTGCAGCGTCCCTTCGGCCCTCAGCCTCAACCCCTTTCATTCCTTTTACTGTATCTCCGTTCATATTCTCTTTCCTCCTTCTCTTATAATTAATTTATGGTACAACTGCGAGGTTTTCCTCTTGTTACACTTTTAAAACCTTCTTTAAATAAATAGTAAGTATTAGATTTAATGTAATAAAAATCTATTTGCGTTACTCTACACTCAACACCCATATCAAGGCTCCATTGCAAATGGCATATCTTAAAGAGGATAGCAGATAACTAACAGCTTCCTATATGCTCATACTCGTATAATGGCTTAAAAATAAGCTATTCAACAACTATGGAGAGCGCAGGAAGAAAAGAGATTGGCCTGTACGTACTCATCTTGGGAGACAGCACACTAGAAACTTTTATTAAAACAAAGGGAAGAAACCATCAGGATCTTCACCCCAGCTATCAAGATTATCCAGTATTTTTTTTAACATCCCTGGAACGAAGTGCAAATTTTGTAAGAGGTTCAGGACGACAAGTAATCAGAGAGAGGAACATCCTCACCTGATTGCTTCGTTTCAAAAGCTCGATGAATCAGCTCATTCTTTTCCCTAGGACCAGTTACCAATTTATAGGCTACCATCATCTGCTAGCAGTGGTGGAATGGAAGACCAGCCTGACCCAAAGACAGGTGATGCCAATTTGCTCCACCAAGGATGAGGCTGAGTAATTCCTTCAAGTTTCCTCTTTAAGGAATTATTCCAATTTCTCTCGGCTGTACAGTAACTTACAGTTGCAACACGGCGATACAACAAAAACTGGTGTAATTTGCATTTGAACGCTTTCGTCTACTTGAGTTGAATTTGGTCTATTTGTCGTGGTAGGCTCGTGTACAAGTATCATCAAACCATGGCTGGTCACTTGTCCTTAATTGTCCGGGAACTACAGTAAACGAGAAAATAAACGAAGCAGGTTTTCTCGTACGATTGAGCTGGAAGTGCCATGTGTTACTAAAAGAAAAAAGTGCGAGATTCGTCGTGAAGAAGGTTATTGTTGCTATTGAAAGAAAAGTAACACACACACACACACACAATATATATATATATATATATATATATATATATATATTATATATATATATATATATATAGTACTGTATAAAGATGTTTAATTTTACGTGCGTTGTTTTAGTTGTTCTAAATATTACGTTGCACTATATATTGTTACCAGCCATTTTTACACATTATTCTAGGAATTTTTCGAATTTCATTATTAACTTCTGCTGTTATTTTAGGGAAACTGCTCTGCACTTTGTTTAGCTGTCCGCCTCGATTCCTTTTTCTTTTTCTATTTCGTTGACATGAACTGCAAAAAACGACCCCGCTGCTAAGAAAATTTTCGGTAACTACCATTACTGCTGTGTTTTATATAAATAAATTCTAGCAAATACCAAGATACTTACGACTCGCTTTTCAATAGCAATAGCAAACTTACAAAACAATACCGATGTAGCTTTCTTGTTACCATGGCTACAGCGTCCCATGTGCCTGGACGTGCGCAATCTTATCCATGTGACTGAGGTATGCCAACGTTGCCTGACGTACAAAGTTTTTACTCATTTTCATTATTTCAATTTCTGGGTGTTTGGAACTCAAGAAGAGTATTGAAGATATAAAATACATGAATGATCATAGTGATTCAAAGAAATGAACACTGACAACAAAGCTGACTATTGCAGGACGACACGTTCGTAAGAGTATCTGCGGTATGCCAAACCACATATTTCTCCGAGACTCCTAGATTACCGAGCACTGTTATGGTTTCTCTCAGAAGTGACGGTTGCGGCCCTTCCGTGCATATGAGCTACAGGGTTTCCTTCTTAAACTTGGATACTGTTAAATATTAGTTCCTAAGGATTTCGTGCTGTTTTCCAGGATGATGCGAGAAAATTCCCTTCTAAGAATGAATCGTTAACTGAAACTCTGCGTTATAAATACTAACGAAAAAAACCGCTTTATTATCGCGAAATAGATTATAACTACCGTACTTCGGTAACAGGTACTGCCTACCGTTCGACTCTTCCATCGATAAATCGACTCAAAGTGCTACAAAACCAGAAGCAGAACTGCACAAAATGACGAGCAAAGTTTCTCCCTGGGAAACGACCAACTCCACCACCAAAATCGAAAGTCGGGTTGGACCTGAAACAAAGTTCTTTGTGAATAAAAATGAGCTGAAAATCCACTGCAGTTACTGGAGACCGAACGACAACACTGAAATAAGGTAAGGCCGGTGGTTCTGACCCCCTTTCCTCTCGCCGGAAACGGTTTTTCAAGGTCATTGTCAAGATGTTCCCGCTTTCTACTTTAATATCCCATACTCGTTCAAAAGTTAGGCCTATCAAACTGAGGCTGTTCTGATGGCTGTCAATCTCATAGATACGCTATGTAAAATTAATTTACTTGTCAAAAGGAATAGCTATTGTTTCGTATTTCGAGATTATCGTTGCGAAAATAATGATTATATTTTTTAATGCATTCGAAAGGTTTCCTACCTAGGCCTATATTATATATATATATATATATATATATATATATATATATATATATATATATATTATTATGTGTGCGGGTATGAACGATTGAGCAACTAAACGTTTGGTGTGCAATTCCAGGGTAAACGACCTTGCTGGTCTAGTGGTTAAAACTTCACCAGCGTGAGACGCGAAGTTGATCCAGCTGATGGAGATTAGTAGTGTTTAATGAATACATATATATATATATATATATATATATATATATATATATATATATATTGTGACCCTGACCTAATCCCCGTGTGTATCGGGGGTGTTAGTAGACTGTATATACTTATACGTATATTTAATGTATTGTATACACACACACACACACACACACATATATATATATATACACATGGTATAAACTACATAGTTCTTATATTTTGTATATAGCCTATTAATATATAATATGTATGCATATATATGCATAATTTTATATATATAGTATATATAAAGGTGCTCATGATTGTTAATTATTTTTTAACTACTTTCTTTCCCGAACCGTCCAATCTCGCCTGGCAATAACTGCTATCGATAGGGTGCGTACGGCTCTTGCAGCTGCCAACCGAACTTTATCCTGTTCGGATTGGAGTCCGTTGATGATAGTGGGAAAAATCCAATCATGACCGTCGTTGGCAACGTTGCGTAATTTTTGTCAGTGTGTTTTTAGTGTCATTACATTCATTTTAAGTGGTGTAGTAGTTAATAAATGGGCGTTTTAGTCTTCTTTTAAATATAGTCTACGGGTTGCTCGTGAGTGCAAAATGTTTTTGTGTTGGCCTTTGGCCCAACTACGAACAACAAATAAGTTTTCTTTTTCGTTTTTTTGTTTATATTAAACCAGCCCTGTGCTGGCACGGGCCCTTATGGTAATTCTACAGAATAGTTCCGCACGGATGGCTAGGAACGTAACCGTGGATACGACATCCACTAGGGATTGGGGCGTCCAATGTATTTTGCCGTGTTTAGTAATGGTCCCTGCGGGTTAATTACAGTCGTCCGAATCAATATTCCTTAAAATTCTTGTTCAGTAGGTAAAACTGCATAGAAAAACCGCAACTGCCAGTCTAGGCCGCCGCGGAATAGTACCCTAGATCTACCGAATGGCGGAATAAGAACACTAAATTTTAGATGCGTTTACTTCATAAAATTTAAAATGAGGTCATATCAAGGGCGCCCGCACATAGGGACAAGAGGGGCGCTTGCCCCCTCCACCCCCCGCAATCCTGGATATATATATATATATATATATATATAATATATATATATATATTACATTTAACTGCATTACCTTGTTTTCCTTCCATTTTACAATATAGTCTTTCAGTTTAAGTAATTAAAGGTATCATTATGTATTGTGTAATTATTTGTATACAGGATATATATAACTGCATTGTTCTTTCCAGAAATATTTGAATTCAGCTGAACAGTCATGGAACTATTGAAGAAAAGTCAATGCAAGATTTTATATTTCCCTCATCGCATCTTGTTTCACTTAAATTATTGGAATTATTGGCATCGCAGTTCTTTCACTACAGTGTGTGTGTGTGTGTGTGTGTGTATATATGTATATATATATATATATATATATATATATATATATATATATATATATATATATATATTATGTGTGTGTGCAGTTATAGTAGCCATAATGCCCTCTTAACTTCTTGAATTTTTTGCTCTTTTTTGGATACGCTTGTCACTACAAAGCGTGAAGATCATAGTTCAAAGAAATTTGAAGAAATTGTGATATCCGGTACCGGAAAACGAACCCAGGTCCCATAATCACAGAGAGGTCTGGTTGCCGACCTGACCACGAGAAGGATTAAAAGTCTACTCCCTCTCATAATATACATAAACCTGTCGTTTTCAGATATACTTAATTGAGCTAGAATAGACCCATCCTCACCATTTTAGCCAAGTGGGCAATCATTTTTATTGCTTTTATAGGCTGAAATATATACTATGTAGAATCTACTAGTGAGGAGGGGGTCCATTCCAGCTCAGATTTGTATATCTGAAAACAACAGGTATATGTATGTATGAGAGGGAGTAGACTTTTAAACCTTCTCGTGGTCAGGTCCACAAGGTGACCTCTTTGTGATCATGGGACCTGGGTTAGTTTTCCGGTACCAGACATCACAATTTCTTCAAATTTCTTTGAACTATGATCTTCACGCTTTGTAGTGACAAGCGTATCCGAAAACGAACAAAGAATTCAAGAAGTTCAGAGGGCATTGTGGCTATTACAATTCCATATGTATCTGGTAAAAAAGTAACTAGTAGATTCCTCTCTTGGAAAATATGCTGCGGGCGCCCGTGGATCATGTTTTGAAATTTTGTTGGGTAATGGCAATTGCAGTTGTATGTGTGATTTACATTTTTTAGTTTATCAAAATTTAAAATAATTTTGAGATTCGGGAAAATTGTATATTTGTAGATTTATTTGTAGTATGAATACGTGCTGTGTCCCCGTAATTTTGAATACTTGTATGTGTATGTATATATATATATATATATATATATATATATATATATATATATATTATATATATATATATATATATTGCGGTTGCCAAACTGCTTTACTTTGTAGCTTTTTTTTTCAGTCATAATGGTTCTCCAAGCAAGAATAATTGGGAATTACTCTCTTGTCAAAAGAGTGTTTTTAAATAGTAACCAAAAGTTTGACTCGATAGTGCTCATAAATTAATCGAGAATATATTTGTAAAAAATAAATAAATGAAAATAAGATTAATAAAATCGTTGAAAAAAATTGTGCTTTTGAAGGGATAACTCCCTAAAGCTTTATGAATTCGGTAAATAGGAAGGAAATTTGTCCATCTCAAAGCTCAATCATTTACTCAGGGATTTTGTGGTTTGATACATATATTCTTCGGAGATGGGAAAAATTGTTTAATACTGCAATTGATTAAACTTAATGTAATTCATACTGTCATGGAATTGAGAATACTTTTATAAGGCACAATGGAAATCTTTGTATTAAGATGAATTTCACGCATGATTGGAAGTGCAGTAGGACTGTCCCACTTTGTACAAATGACCTCGTTCACGATACTGTAGTACTTCTGAGTTGGTTTAAGTAGTTCAGAGGACCACGACAAACGTCGTAGTTCCATCGAACACCCTTCAGATACCTTGACTTATCAGAGGCTCCTTAGGCCAACCGTTCTGAAGATAGCTATAACTAGACTGAATTCACCCACTGCTACTCCGGAACACGATGGCGATTATTTTTAGGTTTCAATGTTTCAGAATTCGATACTGATGTTTCAATTCTCGCATATAAGACAAGCTTAATTATTCAAAACTAAACAGTAACAATTTGAAACTCATAAGTTTTGTATATTGTCCTTAACTGTTCCTCATATGTACTAGATGATATCGACTATTATACAGATAATTTGTTAAAACATGCCAGACCATAAACATTATTTGTGCCCCAGTTTTACAGTAAACGAATTGTTATATTGAATATAACGTTGAAATTGAGTATTTGTAAACAGCCAACGAAAGTGCAAAGATACAACAAAGTTTTATATAGCAGTTATAAAGCATCAATAGCATTATCCAACAACGTGCAGTCTGTGAAAAATGAACAGCTTTGCGCTCAAGTGTGCACCGGTTACGTAACGCTGAAGTTAAATGCTTTTTCGGTACTTTTTAGCGCAGTCAGTTGGTAAACTTGCCGTGATTTTTTAAAAAACATTACAATGGTAATTTATATATAGAGGGATAAAGTACAACGATTATTTAGTTGTGTAAAAGACGCAAAAAAATATATGTATTTTTTTAAATCATGAATCTAACATAGCCGGGAAGAACGGGAAAAACAAACAGTTTATAATGATTGCGTAGTCTGTGAATAATAAAATAATATGTACATATCAAATATTTAATCAAGCTGTGAAATTTGAAAGGAATAATATAACATCTTAATTGCTTGAATAAAACTTCAAAATTCGTGGAACTTTCATGGACATCGTTTGTAATTTACCCCCTTTTATCAATCCAATTAGAACGTATACTACTAATATCGCTCTGGGTATAATAGGAGAAATGTTTCAAACAGAAATTTTCATAATTTTTGGTGCCTGTCATAAAAAGTTACCAGTCATAAGTCATTATCACTTACATTGTTGTTACAACCATCCCTTTCATTTCAAGTTTGATATCCACTCGTCTTGGTGTGTGCACGAGAGCGAATTTTCGTTGTGAATTTTGCATCCAAGTTCCTAAGATTTGCTTTTGCCATGGAGGGATTCAGGCTTGATTTCCCGCCTGTATCTTTTGTCCCGAGCTGTAGTTTGTTGCCTGATAGTTATTCGGATTTGTTAGGTCGCAGCAGGAATAAATAAAAAGAGCTAAGTGGTATCAACCTCGGCTCAGAATAAGTACTGTACACTGGATGTACCACACATCCGGTGTGCCGTACTTATTTTGAGCTGAGGGTTTATATATAAATACAGAAATAGTAATGGATATACGCGCTGAAACAGTAATAATGGTAAGCAGAACGTATTAGTGCCACAGAAATTAAGTATCGTCATACTGATATAATAACAAATATAGTAAAATTTGCCTCTGCCAATAGTTAAATAGACGAATGGAATCGGAAATTAGAATGAACGCTCACTTTTCTATTATAATCCGAACAAAGGTGACGTTACGGTTATACATTTGCTCATAATTTTCGTATCAACATAGAGCTAAATGTATAAGTAGTTTTATTATTTAGTAACATCAGTTCGTTCCTGTTATAAGCTAAGTAGCCTAGTTCCCCCAGTACTAAAACTCGTTAGTTTTAGTATGTATGCCCGTTTCTCTCATTAGATTTATTACTTATTTCCCCCCCCCTCCCCAAGTATTTTTAAAGCTCATTAATTACCGGTAGGTTTACAGCTTTGTTTTCCGATTCACTTATCGTAAGTACTACAGATAATAAGGATTGTAATTTGTGGCATTTCGAGAGTTCCACCTTCCTCCTCTCCCAGTGCTTTTGTCAGCAGTTTGCTTTCTTGGCTGAATTTTGAGTTCATTTACTGACTGTTGAAAGTTTGTAAACTTAATCCACAGTTCAAAGTACAGTAAACTGGTAATTAAGACAATTTGTAGAATTTCAGTAAATCCGCCTGTTTCTCGTTGCCTCTAACTGTGGTAAAGTGTTTCCAGAACACCCCAAGAATTAACTTGATGATGAGTTGAAAATTCTTACTCCGTAGATAATTCAGAATTAAGGTAAAATCAATGCAATGTGAAGTGTATCATTTTTTTTTTTACTCGCCATTTGTCCTTCTGAGTTTGTTGTTTCTCATGTTAGGACCAAGGACCTTCTTTTATTAATTTAGTTTGCGACAGAAGGATGTTATGCTTGGCAAATGAAGGTTCCCCCCTGGCTACTGTAGCGTTTCAGCAACTTTCTCCCAACAAATTTGCAGTTTGTTTATTACATTTCTGTGCTGGCCGTTTTCTGTTGTATGAACTTTTCAATAAAAAAAAAAACTAGATTGGTCTTTCTAAGATAAGTTCGTAGATTTTAAAGATGTTGCCAAGGGTATGACAACAATTCGGATTCAGGATTTGTATATTTAATTTTGTTTATTATGAAAATTTATTACGTCTAATATCACACGTTAATTGACATTACTTATGTAGAGCTCGCCAAGGGACGTTTTCTTAATTTTTTTTCTGTGCAGCAGCAACTTCCTTGAACTTCGGAAGAAAGTAAGAAATGTCGTTGGTGTTTTCAATACTTTCCAGGGAAGTCTAATCCGGTTGGAGTTCAACCGTTTCCGTGGTTGGGTTTAGTGCTCTGACTGACTTCTCCGTTGTTTCTCGTCGTGGATGGGAAGTTATTTTATTGCATTGTATGGCCCAACAAAAGATATTTTCCTATAAATTAATGTTGCGCCCAAGGTAGCTGTTCTTTTTGCAATGGGAAGCATTGTTTGATAAGTAACCACTACTAATGAAAAAACAAAACACTGGTTTTAGTCACATGAATATAGAAAATTGTAATAAGATTGTACGGTATACCTATATATCGAACAAGATGCCAATAAAAACAGATTATAGTGAAAAGGAAAGTAGAGTACTAAAACTACGTACAAATTCGAGGGAAGAGAGGGATATATTGAATATAATTATATATATATTATGGTCATAAACCACCAATAACTTATCGCCAAGGCTTACCCGCATAAATTATGGGTTAGCTCTGTGGGTCCCCACTTAACGCTCTCTGATGGGCAGTGCCATACAATCCATAAACCCTTTGTATGGGTCTCTCTCTCTCTCTCTCTCTCTCTCTCTCTCTCTCTCTCTCGTTGGGGGTAGTTCCGTCAGTGCACCTCATGTAGTGCACTATAGGCATTACTTAAAGTTCTTTGCAGCCTACCTTCGCCCCATAGTCGCAACCCCATTCTTTCCTTTTACTGTACCTTCTTTCAAATTGCTTTCCTCCATCTTACCACCTTCTCCTAACAATTGATTCATAGTGCAACTGCGAGGCTTTCCTTCTGTTACACCCTGTACGGTCAATTTCCGTTTCAGCGCTGAATGACCTCTTATGTCCCAGTGCTTGGCCTATGGCCTAAATTCTTTATTAAATCCAGTTCTCTCTCTCTCTCTCTCTCTCTCTCTCTCTCTCTCTCTCTCTCTCTCTCTCTCAGAGCAAGAGAAAATGGCTTTCGTAATTTTTTTTCATATTTTATCACATTTATTTTTGAAAGCATATGAAACGTAAAGCTCACAGGACTCACGATGGTTCTTTTTGTAGAGTCTGATATAAACAGTGTAAATAATGACATTGGGGTCCTTAAAAAAAATGATGACAATATAAAAATAAAATATTCGGTGAGCGGAAATATGAGGGTTTAAGTTTTCCCAAATGTTTAATAATAACCCAAGAAAGGCAGCAGTTTTTAATACAGCATATAAACACACGGCATCAACTTCCAGAATCACAAACGGGTTGGAAATAACTGTTGGTGGAGAACCACCTTTGTCCAGTTTCTGATAATCGTTTGAAACACTGGTTGCAGCTACCATTAAGCGGATAACTTCTTTTCAGTCGGTTTGTGATGTGTGCGTGATATGTAACCAACGTTTATTCGTGACATGATTTACTGTGGCGTGGAAGGAAATTCTTACAATTACGTACAAGGAGGTTTGGTGCTTTTGTGTTGGATGGCTTGTCTGTTAGTAGAATAACGCAGAAGTTTCTATGGGGTTTATCACGAAAGTTGTACCACAATGTCAGACTTGTGAAAAAAGTTTCAGACTTTGTTAGAGAAAATAACTTAAAACTTTTGGAGGTAAGGGACCTTCTGAGACTAGCTATTTATTTCGAGCCCCAGCTGAGAATTATGGCTCAGAACCACACGTTACTTAAATATGGCCTAGGCCTACATCGATAACTTCCCACTTGCGTGGTTGCATTGGCGAAGATTGGACCACAGATATAGAGGGGGATTGGACATCTTCGTACACGGGTTGCAAAGTATTTAGAAGAATGCGCACACTCAAATTTACAAGTTGGCCAACAATCAACTGTGCTCTTATAGTAAGTAATGATCGTGTGTATGCGATCTTTTGCATTTGACAGAACTTTTATGTACTACGTCAGGTATTACGTAAATTGCGGGGGATAGAACCTACTAAAGTATTACCTTGCTATTGAAGCCTCTCTCTCTCTCTCTCTCTCTCTCTCTCTCTCTCTCTCTCTCTCTCTCTCTCTCTCTCTCTCTCTCATATTTATAATTATGTATATATATAGTTATAATTATATTATTATATATTATAAATTATTATATATAAATATATATTTATATATATATAGTAATAAAATTATATGATTAATTTAATATAATTATATATTATAACTTATGATAGACATTTTTTATTTAATAGTACTAATTCATTATTCTTTATAAGGCAAACGAGGTTGCTCCTTTCGTGACAACCGTATAATTTATAAGGATATAAATTACTGTATAGCAGTTTAGCGAGTCATGTTTTTTTATATAATTCTTCTTTGGGAGCATTGCTTATTTGCTTATGTATCATAATTCTTTTGTGAATAATATTAACGTTGTCTTGGCCAATCCTATTCGTCCCTGAATAGTCATTTGGCGTGAAATTCGTGTTCACATGTAAATGACTTCCAAAAGGCCTTGAATTATCCTCGTTCTACATGAGTGATTATATATACTTTTTTTCTACACTTTATTATGCACGAGTAACAATCTTTTTATCGTGAACACTAACCGTTTTCTTAAGCCATTATAACTATGTATGGAATAAAAATCTTGCCGCTGTTTATATATCCTCATTCACCTAAGCATAACACAAATTTCATCAATAATAATCCCCCATTCTTTTGTGAGCAAAGTCCTGTCCTCTGTAAGTAATGATGATTGTAATCTTGCTTTCCTGAAAAAGTGGCAGCGTTGTCCGCAACTAGACCCATTCTTTCGTGGCTAAAGCTCAATCTGTCTGGTATTTTTGGCAACTTCCGCGTGTGCTGTGCGTAGGTGTGTATTTCCGGCTTTTATTGTTTTTGCTTTTTCTGAATTTTTTTCTGAATTAGTTTTGTGAGTGCTTTAGTGGACAGCGTAATGGAAATATATCCATAGGCCTTTATGTGTGTGTGTGTGTTTGGGCCATGTAATTTTAAGTCACGGTGACTACACCTCTCGAGTTCTCTCTGTTCTTCGCCTACCCTTACGTCTGTTGTTCTCGATTCCTAATGGGTAATAAGTGTAGAAGCCCTTCCATTTGTTGTGGTATTCGAATGCACGCAAACGGGGTTAATTAACTTAGAATGGGTGGTGTTGCCGAAACTTGGAAATGTAGCCTCCGGTGTGGAAGTTTTCATGCACAAGGTGATGCTTGGGGTGTGAAACAAATTTACATACACTTTTGACGGGTTTATAGTGATCAGATATAAATTATTTTCTTATATGGTTCATTGACCTATGTTCTCGGTCATTTGCATATTTAAACCTTTTTATAATAATGACTGAATAAAGAACCATAAAAAAATGGTTGTTTACGCCGAATCATGAAGCGATGTCTTGACACATCGCATGCAAATGGTACCAGTGAAACTTTAGGTTTCCATCTAAGGTAAATTAAATCTATTTTTTATTTCTTAATGCACGTAAAAAGTAAACGAGATTAACTTGATAAGAGAAGTTCGTTGCTAAGTTGACATTGTAAATGCACGTAAGTCTCATCACCATATAATGCTGTAGCATGTCAAGAGACCCATGTAATGATAGACATAAAGGTTTTCCTGTTAACTTATGTTTACGGGAAATAATATTTAGGCTGCGAAGGACGGCATATATGTTTATATATACGTTAGATTTTAGCGATGGTTGACTGGATTTAAAATTTATGCAAGCGTGGAAGTCAGTGGTGGGGAAACTCTCTTAAGGTTAATGTATGACAGTAACCTCATTCTGAGTGAGGTTAATGTCACACGGTAACCTCAAGGAAAAGCTTCCCCCACTAGAAAGTGTGAGGAAACGTGTATTCGTTAATCTAAAACGATAATGTAATACAAAAAATGTATATATGTACATAAATATTCGTTTATTCTTAAACTGTATCCATTCCGATCATTACATAGTAAAATTTTCCTTGTTTGTAAGTTGTGACCCATATAAGAGACTGCATGCTTTCTACAACGAAGCTTAAAAAACATATTACATAACACTGAAGAACCAGTTCATTCTCGGGAGATGCCATCATTATGAAAAGTGGGATGCTGGAAAATACAGGGGGGAAATGACCTTCGTGGTAAAAAAAAATAAATAAAAAGATAAAATAAAATAAAAACAGAAGGAAAAGTTTGGAACGGCAACGCGGAACAGAGTTGGCAATTAAGAGAATTTCTTCCGTCTGTCCGGCACCTGCTCTATTGATCACGTGCCTTACTTCGCTGTTTTTTTTTTTTTTTTTTTTTTTTTTTGTTTTTTTTTTTTTTTTTTTTTTTTTTTTTTTTTTTTTTTTTTTTTTTCCTCTCGAGCATTGAAGGATGACAATGCTTTTAATGCTGGGTTTTTCCTTGTCGTGTTTCCCTGTTATACGTATAGTGTAGTTTTTACACATGCAAATTATATAATTATATATATATATATATATATATATATATATATATATATATATATATATATATATATATATATATATATATATATATAGTTTTTGAGATCATAAGTAAATATATTTTTGTCTTGCTATTTATGAGCTTGTTTCATCGTTATTGTTATTCATAACCTATTACAACAGGAAAAAGCATAAAATTACCTGGCCAAGCAAGCTTACACAGACAGTAATTTTCATGTAAACAAAAAGAATGGTGTAAGATTACAAACTTATACTTTCTATAATAAAGAATTTGAACTGACAAATAGTACCAAACAATAAAAACAAAATAACAGGCTTAAGAAGGCCACTTGACTTTAAAGCTGATATTCCGTCTCTTGAACATGTGAACAATCGGCATGATTAAAATTGCCGGGTAAAATGTCTCGTGATGATACTTGGAAAGTTGCAAATGATTTCCAGTCTTGTACCTTGGGACTATGCATCATGGCACCTAGACCAGTGGCTCTCATCCTTTTTATTACCACGCCCCCTCTTAAGAGTTGGTCCTTCCCTCCACAAACCCCCTTCCCCGGAGGAAGCGACTGCCGTGTAAGCAATTAAAAGAGAGAGAGAGAGAGAGAGAGGTAAATAGTTACAAAACAAGGTAAGCCCAAGGAGTCTAGCTAGACCAGAGAGAACTAACGTTGTTAGTTCCTTACTCTTGTTAAGAGCGCCTCAGCGGCGTGGTTGGTAAGGTATTAGCGCCCCACCTCGGTGGTCGCGGGTTCGAGTCTCGGTCATTCCATTGAGGAGTGAGAGATGTGTATTTCTGGTGATAGAAGTTCACTCTCGACGTGGTTCGGAAGTTACGTAAAGCCGTTGGTCCCGTTGCTGAATAACCACTGGTTTCATGCGACGTAAAAGCACCATACAAACAAACAAACTTACTCTTGTTAAGAGAAATGCGAATATAATTTTGAATTTTTCCCTAGGGCTCACGCTTCCCCTGAAAATTGCTGACGCCGCCCTACGGGTCCACGCCCACCAGTTGAGAACCACTGACCTAGACATATAGGATACTGATGAATTGCTGGACGAGTAGCGCTGACCAAGTGACTTAAGTTAAAGATAATTTGACAGTTACCTGTGGAAATGTATCATTAGATATGAAATACATAACTACTATGTTATTCAGGGTCTCTGTAACACGGTTTTTTGGACTTTGCTCCTTGTCAAAGCATCGGATGTAGTTGAAAGTTGACATATGTATATTTTACAACCACACACAAATTTTGTCAGCATTATCAATAACCTAAACCCGATAGTTTTAATTTTTATAGAGTAAAAATGCTCTAGCCGACGCCATGGCCAATGATTACGAGCCAAGAGTCGAAAAACATTCATTACGTAAGCAAGGTAAACAAACACCTTTTGACTAAATGTTGCCCCGCCCATCCACCAGACAGAAATTCCATCGGCTCTGAAACCCAAAGACTTTATGAATGGCGGAACGATACATAGATGTGGGTGGGGTATCAGTGCTAGCGTAGTAATACTACTGTAGCAGTAGTGCCGCAACAGTATAGCAGTAATATACATGAATTAAACGTTTAGACCAACTGCTGGGATCCTTGAGGATCATTTAGCACTTCTTACAACTACTCGAGAAATTAGTTTTTATAGCCAGAAGTTAATTTTTCTAATCCAACAATGCCCATGGTAGCCTTCAGTGTTATCCTGAATTATAACGAGGCGAAAGTGGGTGTAGCCTCATAAGTCACCATTCTGACGATAATTATTGGTGAAGGTTTAAAGCCAATATACGGTACCGGGTATTTTTTTTCAGTAAATAGGTAGATAGCCAATAAATAAAAATTGCTTGACATTGGATATAGCAGTTATCAAATCAAGCTCGTCTACTATGTTTTTGGTAATTACCAACTATTCCCTACATCTTGTCAATCTGATTGTGACCTATAAAGTAGACTGTAATTTCTTAGGAAACTTATTTTGGGAGTTAGACTAATAATCGAAGTGTTTT
>NC_087201.1:98536762-98594262 GCF_015104395.2 Macrobrachium nipponense | reverse complement strand
AGTGGTTCAGGGGACTGGTACTGAAACCCTGAAAAATACAGTATATGAATAATCTCTCTCTCTCTCTCTCTCTCTCTCTCTCTCTCTCTCTCTCTAGGTTAAATCGATGATTTGACCTTGCACAAATCCTTATCATTATTATCGTACCTTCTATTAGTTTATTTCCGGTGCAGCAATTACAGGACTTCAATTGCAAGTCGCTAGGCTGGCCAGTTTTTTTTTCCAAGTTTTCTGCAAAAGAAAACTATTGAAGTGGCTTTGTCTGTCTGCCCTCAGATTAAAAACTACTGAGGCTAGAGGGCTGCAAATTGGTGTGGTGATCTTCCACCCTCCAGTCATCGGACATACCAAATTGTAGCCCTCTAGCCTCAGTATTTTTGTTTTTATTTAAGGTTGAAGTTAGGCATGGTCATGCGTCTGGCAGCGCTATACGACGGCCACCACCTGGCCGTGGCTGAAAATGTCATGGGCCGTGGTTGAAAGTTTCATACAGTATTATTCGCTAGTTGGTACGGTTGCTATCTACGCGTACCAGAATTACGAGAGAGAGAGAGAGAGAGAGAGAGAGAGAGTCTTTGACCTTTATTGTCAAGATGTCCTCGTTGGGTTTCTTAATTAGCATTTACTTTTGAATGCCGCGGAAGTTTGTCCCTCTTACGTAAGTTGAATGTGCTTGACACTAATGAAATTTCGGTGCTCGTGGAGAGGCCTTGAGCTTTTCTGAAGAAAGTCATTTACGCGCTTGTGGTAGTAAATTGTTTTATGTTGACAAGTAGGATGAGCTGTATTTCAAACTATGCCTTTTAAAGTGTTGAAATAATTCTTTCGAAATAATTGACGCTCATTTATAAGTGTACTGCTTATGACAAGTTAGATTTGTATGAGTAAACGCACTTTTTTTCTACAGGATTAAAGCCGAGTTTCTCAAAGAACTGCTGTGTTTTTATTAGGGGCCAATGCTTATTTTATTTAGAAAAAAATGAGCATTTCTGATGAGTACAACGTTTGTTATAAACGTGACATTTTTGTTGGGGAAGGGGTAAACTTTCGAAATTTCCTTTGTATTGAAAACATATACTTGCTGAAAAGTGAAATTAGAAAAGTGAGACTATCGGGGTTTCAAGATAGTCGCAGGATGTGATCACGTTTTTAAACGCTCCTCTACCCTCTACATAGATCAATTGAAATTTTTGTTCTTAATCATATTGAACAGAAACATTTTCATTTTCTTTCATCATTGTCCGCCCATATCGTTATTTCAGCATTTATATTTTTCATAAGTTTTAAATTCGTTACACCTGTTGCACCAGTTTATCTGGAGGGAGATTCAAGGCGTCCAAAATATTCAAGTGCCGTTTAGTGTCACAATTTTTCTTGTATTTCATTCGTATTGCTCTCCGGCTTTATTCCTCTCTCTCGGCTTTACCACCGCTCATCCCCCTCTCTCGCCAACGGCTGCTGCAGAACCAGCGATGGATTCACCAGGACCAATTATCTCACAAGGAAAGGAATCAATGAACCTAATTAAATGAGTTTGCTCGCTTCCCGGGAGAGGAGGTGGGAGGGCGGGCGGCGAAGGGGGGGGGGGGAAGGGGGGTGGGCAGGTTGGTTACGTAGGTATGCCGGTCGGTGGGTGGATAGGGAATGGGATTTAGCCTCAGGTTGTGTATGTAGGTAATACCTTTGCTAATACGAAGCGATATCAGTCAGTAGGGCAGTTATAGACAGCGAGTCAGTCGAGGAGATGAGTAAGTAGGTTGGTAGATGAAGTAGGGTCTTTAATATATCGAGGACGAGACTGGGTTGGCAGGGAGAGAAATGGTTCAATCAAGCTTTATGGGATCGTCCTTGGAGAGTGACCCCCAAGGGTTTGCGTGGATCGTTATCCAGCACTAATATTTCTTGGGGGTCATTATATTTATGATATTGACAGCTTTTTTTTTTTTTTTTTTTTTTTTTTTCTTTCTTTCTTTTTCTTTTTCTTTTTCTTTTCACGGCAATCCCCAACATGCTTGTACTCAAGGTCTAGAGAGTACCCTCTATAAAATAGACAGTATGCAGAAAGTAGTTAATGTCGCTCTTCATACGCAAATTATGTCGGAAATGACCTAGTGTAGAATGAGGTATAAAAGACAATATCTTATGTCACTAATCTTGTATTCTGTTTTTGTTTCTTCACGAAACTGCGCCTGCATTTCACGATTTCTGTAATGTTTTGCTGTAGATTTATTGGGACAGACCTACACTTCAATAACGGACTTTCCCCCCTGCCCTTTCCGCTTTTAGTGACCTAAAATAACGCCATCCTAGCTTCATATACCATTTTTAAATTCATCATAGTTTTTGTGATATTGCTATCATGAAACACTCAAATGATTCGGGGTAAAGCTGTCTCAGATTATTTTTTAATGAAAATCGTATGTGACTTGTACGTTAGAAATCTCATTTAAAGAAACGTCGTGTTCAAGGAGACGTTATCGGATGTTTTGTGACACGAAATTTCGTTCATGTGTGACAGAAATAATTTTGTTTTCTTAACGGAAAATGAATTTTATTATTATTAAAAACTGATTTCTGGGGGAGAAGTAACTTCCTCCTTTATTTTTTTTCAGCAAATTATTCCTCGCTTTCTGACACCGAACTGACATCAATTGCAAGTAGCGATGGTGAAATGAGGTCGGTTGAAACTGGGTCATATCAGTGACATCTTCATTTTTCGTTACTGAAATTATTAGATTTCGATCCTAAGTGCTCCCACCTGGCTTTGTGCAGTCAGAGGACTCCTGGCTTGATATTTTATTATTATTATTATTATTATTATTATTATTATTATTATTATTATTATTATTATTATTATGCAGAAGTCGAACCCTGTTCATATGGAGCAAGTCCACAGAAGCCATTGACTTTAAATTCAGGCTTCCAAAGAATATGGCAAAAATGTATTAAAATGCAAGAAGTATATTTGGGTGGAAATGCATTGCATGTTTCGCTTGAACTTCTGAAGTATTGCCTAGTCGTATACTCTTGAAGAATTAAGTATGTCCTTGGAGCCACACAGGTATAAAGAGTAGGGAATTCATCCGAATATTGTTAGGCTTATAAAGCGCTGCCGGCTGGGTAGGCCCTTTCTGCTCTGCCGGCTGGGTAGGTCTTTTCTTCTCAAATGAATTCAGGGCATTATAAAAGCCACGACAGTAGCCACTGAGACTTGGAAAGACCACAAATCGAAGAACAAATTTATTCAAAAGCGCACAGACCGTTTCGGAGCATCAACTTCCTCGTCAGTGTGGAGACATTATAAAACCCAAGTACAGTCCATTATAACTGAAAACAAAGAGAGAATAAAAGAAAATGAATAATACAACACAAGAAGTATCAATAACTAATAAAACAGGCTAATTTCAAGGGAAAGGGATCGTTAGTAGCTAAACAGGGCAATTGGAAACAATATTCCAAGTAAAGCATCAAGTACTGGAGAATAACCCAAATAAGAAATAATGCAAAATGTAATAGTTTTCTTTTGTATGAAGTAGGTAGTATAAATGACAAGCAGTAAAAAGAGATTCAATGAATTGCTAAAGGCATTTATGTATTGCTTCATCTAATACTGTTAGGCCTTTGCGAGTTATTTCATATTTAGTGTGAGCAGAAATGCTCCGAGAAACAAAATGGCTACAAAATCCGCATAAGAATAGGTATTAAACGATGATTCTGAGCGTAACTGATGAAAATTTAGTGGTATGAAAATTGTACTTAACCCAGGACTTACGTAACCTAGCGAGTAAGAACGTAGAGAGTGCAGGAGAATAGGGAGGGACTTCTGCTACATAGTGATGGTGAAAGTGGGACAGCACGCTAGTGAGTAGCATAGCGCCTGAGCTCCTATGGAACTTGTGCTGTGCTCTCTCTCTCTCTCTCTCTCTCTCTCTCTCTCTCTCTCTCTCTCTCTCTCTCTCTTCTCCTATATCAGTAGAACGCGAAAAACATTTAGCGGTTACTCCAACGAACCATACTAGAACATTCATCTTTGTGAGGACAAACGTGGGCACCAGAAATTCGGATGAGTGACACGATTAACCGATGACAGAGTGAATATTGATTTCTAATACCGTAAGAAGACAAAAAGCGGAGAATTGCTGTGGTAAAACCAACTACTCTTTAAAATATCAAAGCAGACTATTGTAGTCTCCACGACTTTGGCTGCCACGATTAGAGTGAAATTCGGCGCCTGGCTGAATATTCATTATAAGAGCAACAAAAAACTCGTCCTTATTAGTGTAGCTCGCTTGTTTGCCGATGCTATTCTGCTCGTGCCTACTTCAGCAATCCTTAGTGTCTGTAATCACTGTTTGTCATGGAAATTGTCATCCCCTTCGGTCTGGTGTTCGCATTGCATGTGTAACTGATGCTTGAATGGTAGGTTTTTATGCAGCTCAACTAACTGTTTGTGTAACCTAAATGTAGGCTACGCGTTGTAATTGCAAATGGCATTTTGTTAATCTGGGTGTAACATTCTCTCTCTCTCTCTCACACACACATGTGTGACGTACGAACACAGTTGGGTCTCTCTCTCTCTCTCTCTCTCTCTCTCTCACATATGTATGACATACGATCTCTCATGTATGACGCACGAACACAGTTGGGTCTTTGTATCCCTACTCTCTCTCTCTCTCTCTCTCTCTCTCTCTCTCTCTCTCTCTCTCTCTCTCTCTCCTACAGATAAGTTAGCTTAAGATGTCTCCCCGGATGGACTAACAAGTCTTTGAGACATCCTAATCCTTGTAACACTCTCTCTAATTACAGTGCCAGTGACTCGTGTATCTATTTTACTTCATACATCATTTACAGTGTTTAGTGTTTTGCATCGTAATCTCTCTCTCTCTCTCTCTCTCTCTCTCTCTCTCTCTCTCTCTCTCTCTCTCTCTCTCTCGTACTTAAACACGAAATGATTAAGTAATAGAAACAAAACGAGCAAACTCAAAATGCGGTTTGAGAAGAGACAGACCACCTCACACCCCAAAATCCCATTTTAATTTCGCGGACAGAAACTCCAGATGACGGGGCGAAAACTTTTTTTTTTACGAGAATTTTCCCCGATTCCAAACTTGATATTGTTTTCCAATGTATTGCATATTTTGGCGGCAATAAATAGTGTGAGTGACGCTCTGCGTTCGTCGGTACCGAATTGGGGCGTGTTTTCGAATTGTTTTCTTCACTTTATTATTTTCTCCACTTCTCTTTATTATTATTATTATTATTATTATTATTTATTATTAAATTTATTATTATTATTATTATTATTATTATTATTATAATAAAATAGCTTCAGAGTATGAACGGCGGTTTGATGATTTTTTCTTGGATTTGCTACATGTCAAGGTGAAACATCATATAAGGACTGACTGGGGAACAGTGATGTACCGTAATCTAACGGTCATCAGTATTGAACACTGGGAATAATAATTTCAAAATTGCTAATAAATTAATGATTTGTTGGACGGTGCTGAATTCATCATATGTTTATCGAAAGACTTACCCCTCGCCATTAACTACCGTTAGTATTCGGCTCTCTCTCTCTCTCTCTCTCCAGGCATGTGCAAGATGAACCAGTTTCCGCCAGATTTGTTCTCCGGCCGATAGGCTCGAATGGAATCGAGTCGAAACACAACATTGGATTGGGGGGGTGGGGGCGGGGCGGGGTGTGTGTTATTGTTTCTTGCAGTCACTTTAGAAATGACACTTGTGATAATTGTATGCCAACTTTATGTATTTTGCCGATTTATTTTATTTTGCCCAACCTTTTCGTAATACCTGCAGGGGAGGTAGTGCCGTCAGTGGACCTCATGAGGTGCACTGTAGTCATTACGGAAGATTCTTTACCTCCTTTTATATTCTCTTTCTTCCATCTTACATGCCACCCTGTCCAAACAATTGATTCATGGTTCAATTGAGAGTTTTTCCTCCTGTTAACCTTTCAAACCTTTTACTGTCAATTTCCGTTTCAGCGCTGAATGACCTTATAGGTTCCAGTGCTTGGCCTTTGGCCTAAATTGTATATGAAATTCAGCCAATCCCTTTCTCCTTAGGGAATGGAGTTCTTTTTCTGGCCACTTTCCGTTCTGCCAATACTCTCTCAGGGGTTGAGGAAAAGTGATTTTCCTGACCTTAAACAGAAGCCTTGAAGTCAGATGTTATCTTTGTGCTTACCAGTTTAGGCGAGGAAAATTGGTTATGTTCCTGCCAAGCCCTTAAGATGGCTCTACCGAAGTTCCGACTGCTTTCCCAATGTCAGTCGGTCTTCTCGAAAGACGACGAAAACAATGATCCAAGGATCGCTGTTTTTTGGAAAGCAGACAAAGTAGGTCATGGCTCACTTTAATAACATCAACAACAACAGCTCTCTGCTTCCTGTCGCTTGGACCTTTTAGGAGATAAAATATATTTAATTTCTCGCCTAAACTACAATGTTTACAACTAAGTTGCTATTCTCAACAGTGGGCAGGTGCCCCGACTTGAGCAAATTAATACTAGTAGCTGGTTTTGACTTCACTGAACTTCAACTTAGTTGTAAACATTGTAGTTTAGATGAGAAATGAAATGTATTTTATCTCCTTAAAGGTCCAAGCGACAGGAAGCAGAGAGCTGTTGTTGTTGTTGATGTTATTCAAGTGAGCCATGACCTACTTTGTCTGCTTTCCAAAACGCCGCGATCCTTGGATCATTGTTTTCGTCGTCTTTCGAGAAGACCGACTGACATTGAGAAAGCAGTCGGAACTTTGGTAGAACCAACACCTTAAAAAGAGCGCGCTGATACCTCAAACCTCCTGAAAGGGATACCGAGGATGAATTTGCAAATGATGTAGCTTTGGGCCGTTTTAAATATCTTTCTAAGCTCTGGACCGTAATCGTTGTCGGGAGCCACATTCTCTCTCTCTCTCTCTCTCTCTCTCTCTCTCTCTCTCTCTCTCTCTCTCTCTCTCTAATCATTTTAATTGAGCACATCAATTACGGGTAACATCATTATGAGCATTTAAGGGTTAATATGCTTAACACCAGAAAAACTGGACATATATCATAAAATTATTTGGTAAATTATCAATTATATAATAGTATATATATATTATATATATATTATATATATATTTAATTTAATAATAATTATAATAAATAATTATTATTTTTTTATTTTAATTAAAATATATAATATATATATATATAGATAATATATGTGTGTGTGTGGGGTGTGTGTGTGTGTGTGTGTGTATATATGTATATATATATATATATATATATATATATATATATATATATACTATATATGTTTTTAAATAATGCAATTTTTCCCGAATTAAGGGTGGGCACCTAATATATATATATATATATATATATATATATATATATATATATATATACTATATATATATATATATATATATATATATATATATATATATATTTATATATTTATATATTTATATATATATATATATATATATATTTATATATTTATATATTTATATATTTATATATATGTTTTTAAATAATGCAATGTTTTTCTTTTGTATAATCCTGTGAATTCGTAGACATGCAGCCGAGGAACCCTATCTAATTTAGCGTAATTCTTTCGGCAGAGGTTGTTATTATTATAACTTGCAAGGAATGATGATCCCTTTTACTCAATATTTTCTTTTTCGGAATATTAAAGTGTACGGTGGATTCTAGGGAGACTTCCATACTCTGTAACTGCGAGGTTTTCATCCTGTTACACCTTTCAAACTTAAATCAGCTGATCTTGAGAGAACGGATAGACTTTCTATACTAATTGTCTCGGATAGAAGCGTGGGCGTCGGGTACAGCCTCGAAAGACAAAGGAGAGGAAGGGCGTGAATGGTTACCAGTCAAGGAGTAGGAGACATCGTCCCTGAAGAGTCCCTCATCACCGGTCCGTATATCCGAGAGGTAAATTGCCAGGAACCGTCTAGGATGACGACATTGGGCAAGACGCAACAGGGATGACGCAAAAGGGCGTCTCTTTTATTTTTTTCCGCCACTTCGGTTCCGCAGTGGTTTCCACCAGCAGGAAATGCGCTCCTGTGCGAGTTTGAATGCAAGCTTTCCTTCGAAGGATATTCGACGGTGCTGGCGGTTGTGGAAGTTTGTTGCGATTCTTGCGAAACGCTCAACGCTTCATTGGGAAGTTGAGTCATGAGAGAGTTCGTAGCCAGGAAGGATGGTATCGCCAAATACATTGTAATTGCTACGGAAGGTGCTCGGGATGAAATACGACGAGTTTTATGTCGTTCGCTCTTTTATTTTTATGTGGATACGGACGAGATGGGAAAAAAAAAAAAAAAAAAGTTAAAAATGCCCTGAAGTTTCTTCGGCGGAATCGAGTTTTCTGTATAGCGCATGATGCTATATGAAACTCAGCCACGAGCCATGAGCATTTCATCCGGCCGTGGTGACCTGTTTTTGTTGCGCAACCAGACGCACGATTATGGCTAACTTTAACCTTGAATAAAATAAAATCTACTGACTGATGCTAGAGGGCTACAGTTTGGTTTGTTTGGTAATTGGAGGGGGGTGATCAACATAGCGATTTGCAGCCCTCTAACTTCAGCAGTTTTCAAGATCTGAGGGAGGGACAGACAGCGCCATCTCAGTAGTTTTCTTTTCCAGAAAACCAAAACGGGAAGGAAAACTTTAGTGTTATGTAATTCGAGAACGGATGTAAAAAAAATTACTCAAGATAAATTTTAAAAGCCTACTTACTTATATTTTAACAAGAAAATTAAGATTTTTTTTGTTTCTGGATAACTTGTTTACATTATGCAGTTTCCTGTCATTTGTATAATCGTTATTATTTTCATTACGTTATTGGTGCATTTAGAATTTTTTCGAACTATAGTCATGGATGCGCCATATTCTTAATCATATAGTAGGCGTCGAAGTGGCAGTGCGTGGGGAATATAAAGAAATGTGTTATCTTTTCACAGATAATTCCGTCGTTCATAGAAGTATTAGATCACAAAATGTGAAGATTTGTCGGAGAGTTTGGCAACATATCTGCATTATTTTGTATCACTCGTTCACTGGTTAGATAGTAACCAACGATTTTTTTTCAAGAGTCTGTGCGTACTAACACATATACAAACTGATGTATTTAGTTCGACCTCTAGATCATCACATAGATGAAAAGCACAATCTCCCAAGGAGGACTCCCGTGAGAATCGAAGTATGGATTATTGGAAATGTCAGCCTCATGATTCATGTTAGGACCTTGCCATTCTTCTAATAAATGGTTGTGGCTAGGGAACGTTTCCTTTGTGTGTGTGTGTGTGTGTCTATGTGTATGTGTGTGTGTGTTAGAGAGAGAGAGAGAGAGAGAGAGAGAGAGAGAGAGAGAGTCAGTCTTTTTTTAAAAAATGTTTGCTATCCTAGATTTTTTTTTACTGAATTTGAAAAAGTAGCACGTATCTTTTTGGATATTTCTAAGATGGTTAGTCACTGGCCCTGAGCAATTTCTCGTGAGAAGACATTGCATGGAAAGTTTTGGAACATGGCTCCTTCTATTCGTGAGGAAGTCGTTTTTATAGTTAGTCAGTATATTACGTAATTTACATGAGATTAAACGCGCCTATTATGTCTGTGGTCTTCGCGAAATATATTTCCGACCTTCATGCGGTGCACTGTAGGCATTACGTAAGGTTCTCTGCAGCGTGTCTTCGGCCTCTAGTTTCAACCCCTCTTGTTTCTTTTACTGTACCTCCTTTCGTATTCTCTTTCTTCCATCTTACTTTCCACCGCCTCCTAACAATTGATTCATAAATGCGACTACGAGGTTTTCCTCCTGTTACACCTTGTCAATTTCCGATTCAGCGCTAAATGACCTCATAGGTCCCAGTGCTTGGCCTTAGGCCTAAATTCTATATTCAATTCAATTCAAAAGCTCCCTCATTCCCCTTTGGGGGTTAGTGCCATTAGTGCACCTCAAGTGATGCGCTCTAGGCGTTATCTAGGGGTCTTTACATCGTCCCTTCGACCCCCAGCTGCAACCCCTTTCGTTCTTTTTGCTGTCCCTCCGTTCACATTCTCTCTATTTCATCTTACTCTCCACCATCTCCTAAAAGGTCTTGAATAGTGCAACTGCCATGTCTCTCTCCTGTTACACTTTTAAAAACTGCTTTAGTCTTAGGCTCCCTTTCTGAGCTGAATGACTTCAAGAGTCCCAGCGCTTGGCCTTTGGCTCATATTTTATAAGCCAATTCTTCCTTGCTTACTTGATCAAGGCGTTTTTAGCGCATTGCTTTTCCTTTGTAAACCGCGAGTGAGTGAAAGGCTGCGTAAATCAGGATTGTCAGGCCTGTGGGGATTTGAAGAAGAAATGTCATCAGCAGACAAAAGAATATTTTTATAGTGGAAAACTTACTCGAGTTGTAAACAGTTTACAGTGTTACCAGATGTGGATCTGTTTTCATCACTTCTTACCCATTTGCTGCTCTTTTTTTTTTTTTTTTTCCTACTACCAAACTCACTCCTTTACTTATTGTGACGTTACCGTTTAGTGGTGTGGATTCCATATACATTTCTTGCCCGTAGAATAACTGCATAGTACTTATCTTGTTCATATAAGAATGACTCTCTCTCTCTCTCTCTCTCTCTCTCTCTCTCTCTCTCTCTCTCTCTCTCTCAGATAAAGAGCGGGCTACGAATCCGACTGAGTTGGCTCCCGCATTGCATTGATTTTTTGGTCCATTCTTATATTAATTGGCATTTCCGGTGAACACCCGTTGAAAAGACTACTGGAGGAATAAATGGCTTTGGACTCTGGTTTAAGTCAAATTATTTCTCGTTAAATCAGTTTTTTCTTGTTTAAATCCAGACAATTATTTCTCGTTTAAATAAGATTATTTCTCTTTTGAATCAATTATTTCTCATTTAAATCAAGTTTTTTCTCGTTTAAATGAGTTGTTTCTAGCTTAGAACAAATTATTTCTCGTTTAAATTAAGTTAATTATAGTTTAAATCGAATTATTTTTCGTTTAAATCAAATTATTTCTCATTTAAATCAAATTATTTCTCATCTAAATCAAATTATTTCTCGTTTAAGTATATTTATTTTTCTTTTAAATCAAGTTATTTCTCTTTTAAATAAAATTATTTCTCATTTAAATCCAATTATTTATCTTTTAAATAAAGTTAATTTTTTAGAAATAAAGTTTAAATAGTTAGTTTTTTAAAAATAAAGTTAATTTTAGTTTAAATCAAGCTATTTCTAGTGTGGATTCGTATTTCTCGTTTAAAGAAAATTATTTCTCGTTTAAATCAAGTTTATTTCTCTATTATATAAATCAAGTTTTTTCTCGTTTATATAAGTCAAGTTATTCCTCTTTTAAAGCATTTTTTTCTAGCTTGAATTAAATTATTTATCGTTTAAATATTTCTCTTATAAATAATATTTCACGTTTGAATCAAATTATTTCTCGTTTAAAAAGTAATTCTCGTTTGAATCAAATTATCTCATTTAAAAAGTAATTCTCGTTTGAATCAAATTATCTCTCAAATTTAAAATCAAATTTTTTCTCGTTTAAAAATATTTCTCATTTAATCAAATTATTTCTCGTTTAAATCAAGTTATTTCTCTTTTAAATAAGTTATTTCTAGTTAAAATAAAATTATTTTTCGTTTAAATAAAATTATTTTTCGTTTAAGTAAAATTACTATATAAATGAAATTATTTCTATTTTAAATAAAGTTATTTCTTGTTTAGATAAGTTGTTTCTACTTTGAATGCATTTTTTTTCAAGTTTAGATACGTTGTTTCTTGTTTAAATCAAACTTTTTCTCGTTTGAATCAAGTTAATTCTTGTTTTAGTTAAGTTATTTCTTGGGTAAATGAAATTATTTATATATATATATATATATATATATATATATATATATATATATATATATATATATATATATATATATATATATATATATATATATATACCTATATATATATATATATATATATATGTATATATATATATATATATATATATATATATATATATATATATATATATATATATATATATATATATATATATATATATATATATATATATACACGTGGCTATGATTTTTCCCAAATTTTAGCTTTGCTTTATTTGTGCACATGCTCCTCATTCTAAGAGAAAATCTCAGTTTCGGTTATTTGATATCTTGCGAGGTTTTGTGGTTTACTGAAATCTTGGTAGGATATTTGCACCATGTCCACCATTGGTATGTCCTCGTGTCAGAAATAAACTCTTTCCATTTTTTCTGCCGTCGTACCAAGGGTTCATGCACACTTTTTTTTTTTTTTTTATAACGTTTATTCAAAGAACATCTCGGTATCTCGGTTGAGAGAGCTTTTCCTCGGCTGAGAGGGACTTTCCGAGAACTCAGGTCTCTCGGTAGGTTTGCCCTTCGTGGAGTTGGTACGTTGGGTAAGCAATCAGAGGAGGTCAATTTGATTGGCTCGAGAAGGTTACTGAATTGGGACCCTCTTTCGCGCTTTAGCCTCGTTGAGGAGATGCGGACTGCTACCGCCACTCTAAATGCACGGAGAGAGAGAGAGAGAGAGAGAGAGAGAGAGAGAGAGAGAGAGAGAGACTGGGTGTAACTGTTCCTGAAATGTCCTTTTTTCCTTGTTGTTGTCTTCCGTTATCTTCATTGATACTGACATTGGTGTTTACAACCGAGGGAGGGCAGCACTGATCTCTTTTGTCAACTGAAACAAACGAAGACGAACGAGTCTCGTGAAATGATTTATTTCGGAATAGAAAAAAAATCAAGAAATCTTGGAGCTTATCAGTAAAGTATTTAAAGTTGTGATGACGGGATTTATTTATTTATTTATTTATTTATTTATTTATTTATTTATTTATTTATTTATTTATTTATTCATTTTCTTGTATTTGAGCTTTGCGGTGAATTGAAGCCATATTGTCAAAGTTTGATAGAGCACAACTTGGTATAAATAGTATCATGTAGATTTGTCCTGTTTGGTGGTACCTTAAACCACTCAAGTCGTCCTAAGAGGCCTGCCAGGAATATGAAAGGTTCTGTTATTTCCTTCAAGCAAAATTACTGAAAGCCGGAGAAATACACAAAAAGATACACATTTATTATGTTTTTGTTTTTGCCACTAAAACAACGTTATTTCATAAAAAAAAAAAAAAAAAAAAAACTTCGGGGGATGATCTGAAGTGTTTTTTTTTTTTTTTTTTTTTTTTTTTTTTTTTTTTTTTTTTTTTTTTTTTTTTTTTTTTTTTTTTTTTTTTTTTTTTTTTTTTTTTTTTTTTTTTTTTTTTTTTTTTTTTTTTTTTTTTTTTTTTTTTTTTTTTTTTTTTTTTTTTTTTTTTTTTTTTTTTTTTTTTGTTTTTTTTTTTTTTTTTTTTTTTTTTTTTTTTTTTTTTATGAATTATGAAATACAGAGGTTTTAGTCACCGATTTGCAAACAGCTTTCGTAGACGCGGCATTTTTATGCTCGGACAGCTGCAGTGTTATTCCCGTAGGAAAGTTTTGCGTTCATACGATTATTTACTCTTTGACGGGAAGAAAAACTTCAGGCTTCCATTATGAATGACGTTTGTGCATTATAGCACCTACGTCTGTGCGAGTCTCAAATGTTCGTACTGACGTAGATGTCTGTATAGGGCAGCGCGTGTCATTGACGTATGCGCTACACATTTTTAAAGATGAAATACACTGAAAATAATGATGCTGGGTATCACACGCTCTCGATATTTTCCTTTGTGTGTGTATGTGTTGTTTTTTTTCCCAAAACTTATGATTGCAAACTTAGAAGAAGGTGTAGGTCCACATTTAAACTGCTTTTTGTTCAAATCAGCTAGATTATTCTTGTTGGTGATTTTGCCGTTAACAATTTCATTAGCTTCCACTTGATATCAGGAAATCTGAAAATAGCAAGTCGTTCAAGAAGAAAATATTTTTTTGAGTGTTAGTACAATGTCGTTTTGACAATCGGTTAGGAGTATGCAGTTTATCAGCTGAAGCCACCGGAAGAACTTGAAGTGAAACGCCATATTGTCAAAAATTTTCTTTAGTTAACACATCTGGGCACAAAAGTGTTTGTGCCAAAGATGTGTTAATTAAACAAAAGTACTTGGCGCTCTGTCGTATCACTTCAAGTTTTTCCAGTGGCTTCTGCTGATAAACAGATCGAGTGCACATTTTCGTGATTTTTAAGTATGGAGTATGCTGTGTAAACAATAAAAATCATTATTAATGCATGCGATCTCGCAGATTGCCACAGGTGGAATCGGACTTAAAAAAATGAATAGAGTAAAATAAAACGGCGCCTTTCTGCTTTTAAACTGATGATATGCGCCCCGAATGCAGTGCGACTTTGATCATTGTTTTTCTATACCTTTATTGGATTGGGATAAACTGGAATCATGGATTGCGTCAATTCGTCCTTGTTTTGACAAGCTGGTGTATCCCATCCTAAGATTTGAGTTTTCCAGCAAAGAGAGTCTCGGTTATTGACACTAACATATCAAAACTTCAGTTGTCCGCGTTGTCGGATTTTCCAACAAAATTTCCACAAGATCAGCTACACGGAACTGATAAAAGCTCAGAATATCAAATTCTTTGAAGTCTATTTTCTTTGAATGGGGGAAATTGGTTGACGTCAGTTCGTCAAACTAGGGAACAATTGTTTTAAGCTTTGCCATGTTGATTTCCTGAACATCCGTCTTTTTAAGCGCCTGAAGGCTGCTAATGATAAGCGATTTTGAAACTCTCCAATCTGCTCATTTGATGTTGATGCAGCCTAAAAATATGATCAGCGATCCCCAAGATGTATCCATCAGGATTTTTGCAATGGTTCTCAAAGTAATCAATATATTCATTTTGTTTAATATTGGTTTCACCTGCTTGTACAAGGAAACAGTAACTTTACCGAATTGATTTTGAACGGATTTTGAGTGCCGAGAACTTTTATGTTTTGTACTGAATTTTTTGTATCCTTTCTTCTCAAATAATATATACCAGTAGTTCTTAACCTTTTTATTACCACGCCCCTTCTAAGAGTTGGTTCTTTCTTTCACCCGGCCCCTCTTGCACCTATGAGTAAAATTCCTTCCTAGATTTAAAGGAAAATAAAACATAAATGAGAAAGCGAAGGGGTTTCGAGGGGTAGGAAAGGTCAGTAATTACAAAACATGGGCAGTCCAACGAGCCTAACTAGAGTAGTAGACTCTAGGAAAGTAACGTTATAAGGCGATATTTTTGCATTTTTTCATAAATTACTGACTATCAGTTCCTCACTCTTGTTAAGAGAATAACAAATATAATTAGTTTTTTTTTCTTTAGGGCTCGTGCCTCTCCTGGAAATTGCTGACACCCCCGTAATTGGGTGCGCCCCAAGGTTAAGAACCACTGATATATACAATGATTTTGTCTTTTGAAACTATATATACGCTATTTACAAAAAAAAATGAGAAATTAAAAATGATTGAAGTCCAGAATAAAAAGAGCAAACAAATTCCGTACAGCCTATATATAATTAGACAGGGTATACATTGGGTATGCTACTTTATAGGTTAGAGTAGATGATAATTTGTAACTCTGAGGTTCTTTGTTAACATTCGTGTGTTCCTTTTTTTTTTTTTTAATCCGCAGATGAGCGACTCTGTAACTCTGTTTCTTTCCCTCTTCTATTAGACTCGGGAACATCACCATGGCACTGTTTTTCTTTTTCGGCTGAAAAAGCACAAGTGATTGTCCGTCCCTTGGACCATTGCTTCCACAAAATACGAACATTTTCAGAATATACAGCCGTTTAAGAGCTCTTTATAATTATTCAATTTTATTGCAGTAAAAGGCATTAGGATGCATTTTGAGTAAGGATATTGTCTTTTCGCTATTGCCTGTATGTTTACTGTTATGCCGCATGATTATCAGTGTATTATTTTGCTCATGGTAAGTTGACCAGATGCATTTAGAATAAAGGGAACCTTCAAGGAAGTAGTTATTATTATTATTATTATTATTATTATTAATATTATTATTTTTGAAAGGAGTGTGTGCTTTAACTTTAAATTACTCTTAAATTCCATATGTCAAAGGCGCATCAGAATATGCAACGTCATTGGATTACGACAGAAGAACGAAAGTCCTAAAACACCAACCACATTATTCTGGTTCTTAGTTCTCTGCAAACTCCACCAAACCCCGAGTAAGAGGAACAAAAGTGGTATACCAAAAACCACCACATTAATTGCTTTATAAAAAGCTCCGTAGAGAGTAGTAGTACCGCGATTGCACTACAGTCATTACTCGTCCTTTCGGTCCCCAGCTGCAACCCCTTTTATTCCTTTTACTGTACTTCCCTTCATATTCTCCTCTTCCATCTTAGTTTCCTCCCTCTTCTAACAATTGTTGCATAGTGCAACTGCTGGGGTTCCTTCCTGTTACACCCTTAAAATATTTTAACTCCAGATTTCCCCTTCAGCAATGAATGATCTCACAGGTCCCTGCGTGTGGCCTTTGGTCTAATTTCATATTCCTCTTGTTACACCTTTCAGACCCTTCTACAGTCAGTTTTAGTTTTAGCGCTGAATGACCTCATAGGTCCTAGCGCTAGGCCTTTGGCCTAAATTTTATATTCTATGTTCTTAATTGTTTAAACATTTGTTTAGTAAAATTATGGTATGTAACAGTTTACTGAGTCAGGAGATTTCCAACCGTCCATAGCATATTTTAAGTTCCGAGAGATTTTCCTGGCAATATATATACATTAGAAAAGTTGCTTTTTGGATTCATCAAAGAATTTTCTGAACGCCTTCTGTAATACTCCGTAATTATCTTAATAATCATCCCCATCTGTTATACCCACAGCCCATCATAAAACCCTGAGTCTTGGGTGTCAATGGGTGGTATCCCATCCGTTGGGTGTCACTGGGTGGTATCCCGTCCAAACGGGGACCCCTTTCCCTGCCAAAACTTGATTGTTCCCTTTTGGCAGCCCTTTGCGCATCATCAAGGGCGAGTGTTGACTTTGTACATATTTCATCGCCGCCTCTTTGCTCTTGGTTAACGAACCCAGTCCGCACCAACAAATGTGCTTCCTGATAATAGACTCGGTGCTATAACAACGAAGCAGGAGTGCTTCCACAAGCGGTAAAAGACGGTCGGTGTGTGTGAGTGTGTATGTGTGTTTGCGCTTGTGTGAGTGTTTCCTTTTCTCGTTTTTTTAATATTCTTGCAGTTTCTTTCATTTTAGTTTTCTATTACTTTTTTATTTTTTTTAGCAGTTTGTGATCTGTTTCCGTGCCCTGTATAGTCTTTAACAATGGTCTTTGCATTATTTCTTGTCTGTATTATTTCTTGATCACACATTGATTATTTTGTTAATACATGATAAATTGTTTTATTTTATTTTATTTGAACTTGATAATCAATAGGATGGTTTGTTTGTTTGTTTTATATTTTATTTGTACTTGACAATCAATAGGTTTTTTTCCTTCCAGTCAGTTTACTTGTCTGTTCCCATGCGTCACTCATTTAAAATGTAGAGTAAAAAAAAAATATATATATATATTTTCATCATTCACGCTTCCTCCCTCGGCAATCAATAGGTAAATATTTATGATCGACTTCTGCTACAATGGAGATCGGTAATGCAAACAGTCTTGGCTGTTCAGGATTTTTCTTTTCTGACACACTGTCTGTAAGCATGGCACCTCCCATTAATGTGTTTGAATGAAAGAAGTGCGTCATAGATTTAAGGTCGATATGTTCGGAGCTGAATATTGACGGCAAATGGACGTGAAGTAGGTGCTAAGGCTTGAGGTAAATTTTCTGTTTAAATTGCTCGATTTTATTCAACTACCACTTCAATGTGGAATTACCTCCGTTGCTATTCTTTTTCTTCCACCTTACTGTCCATCCTCTCCTGACAATTGTTACATAATGCAACTGCGAAGTTTTCCTCCTGTTACACCTTTAAAACCCTTTACTGTCAGTCCTTTTCAGCGCTGAATGGCCTTAGTTGCCCCAGTGCTTGGCATAATGCCAAAAATCTCTATAAATCAAATCAAAATCAAATTTACTTCGGCAGTTGGTCCTTATAGCTTCTCCAATATTTTTTTAGTTCGTCCTAAGGAGAACTGCCCAATTAATCATCATCTTGTTACTTTTTAGCGAGGAGCACCGATCAGGTGTTCGACAGTCGTTTTCTGTTCAACCTTTGTCAATAATCCCGGTAGGGTGGTAGTGCCGTCAGTGCACCCCACGCGATGTAGTGTAGGCATTACTTAAGGTGCTTTGCAGCCTCCCTTCGGCTCGTTGTTACCACACCCTTTTACTTTTTTCCTTGTTACTTTCCACCCTCTCCTAACAAGTGTTTCAAGTGTAACAGCAGGTTTTCCTCTTGTTACACGTTTCAAACTTTTTAACGCATAATTTCCTCTTCATCAGTGAATGGCCTCATAGGTCCCAGCGCTTGGCCTTTGACCTAATTCGATATACTGTTCTATTCAATTTGTCATTAATAAAATTTATTGGTATAACTGTGTTTTTAATGAACAAGTATAACTGTGTTTTGAGGTGCCTTCTTTTTTTTTTTTTTTTTTTTGCTAAGGGTGTGTGGATGCTCAGCCTTCAGTTTCAAGGTTTACCGAAGTTGATATTTTCGATTCCAGTAAGAACGCAGTTGACATATCCTGTTCCAAGGATGAGATGGGTTATTTGCAATTTTGAGGATGGGCTAAAATTGGTCTGATCAGTCACCAGGGTGGACAGAACCACTACCTCCAATGGGAAGGGAGAGCGAAATCGCCATTGCCCATCCGAAGGTGAGAGCGGAATGGCTCCTTTCAATTTGAAGTGACAGCGGAATGGACATTTTGAACTTTGCTGATGGGGAGATTGTTTCACAAATCAAGTTGTGAGAGATTTGCCCTCCTAATTTTCTCGGCTTCTAATCAGGGAACGTAACGCAAATGTCAAATGAAAATATTAGCGTTACGCCCCCACCAGATATGATGTCACAGTGACGTCACCGAGTCATTATTAACAGTGACCTTTATAAGATATTCACGTAAGACCTCATAATGATGATGCTACATGCTGTAGATAAATGTCAAGTTAATTTAGTCGTTTAGAGGTTTTGCATTTTGAAGTAGGACACGACCTCTGTTCATATGTAAGACAAAATGACAAGACAAACTGGATTTATGAGTGAAAAGCTCCCGTGAGGGGCTAGTTCCGTCACTACACCTCACGTGGTCCACTGTAGGCATTACTTAAGGTTCTCTGCTGCGTCCCTTGGTCCCCTCGCGGCTACCTTTTTCGTTCCTTTTATTCCACCTCCGTTCATATTTGTCTTTCTTCCATCCGACTTTCCTACCTCCTCTCAAACAGTTGATTCACAGTGCGAGTGCGAAGTTTTCATACTGTTACACTTCAAGTCGTGTACTGTCAGTTTCATTTTTAGCGCTGAATGACCTCATAGGTTCCCACGCTTGGACTTAGCACGTAGGTTGCTGGGTGAGTGTGATGAACTGGTCATCACGCATGAATACAAGTAAATGCGATTGTAATGACATCAGCGAACTTGAACTTGTTTGGCTCAGTGCGATTACTTTGTCTAAATTGAATACATCCTCAATATGCTGGCTTTTATGTGTATTACCAGTGGTGCGTGATTCATTTTATCACAATTACCCTAGTATATAATGTATAAATCAGATCATTTTCATACTTCTTAATTGCTAAAATGTTTATTCGCTAACACATTGAAAAATGTTAAGCATTGGTTTCGTTAGTTTGTTTACTCATAACCAGAACTCAGAAAAAATGCGTGTAGAGTTTCAGTGATCTACAAATCTTAAAATGGTCATTAATTCTAAATTTAAGGAAAAGACACGATGGAACTCCAACTCCAGACGTGTAGATATATATATATATATCATATATATATATATATATATATATATTATCTATATACTATCTCTTATACACACACACACACACACGAAACACACATATATATATACTATATATATATATATATATACAGAGAGAGAGAGAGTGCATATGTATGAAAGTATCTGTAGTTCCAATATTCTTAAGGAGTCACAAATTGGGCATGTCAGACGACATTTAAGATATTGCATTTCAATCATAGCATTAGTTTGTGATGTCAGTATTTCCCTAATAATAATATCCAATTTCAGGTTACAGTATCCAGATCCGACACCTTTATAAATTCCATTTTTCTTTATCATTTCTTGGTGTTATAAACAATGTCGTGTATTGTACGTAAATAATGCAAGAAAAGTTTCATGTTATAACTCCCCCTCCCTCTCTCTCTCTTTCAGGTATGGAAGAGGAGGTTATCTAACCGCGAGGAAGATTGAAAGTTTAAGGAGATCGTAAAGGTATATTTGGAATTCTCTCTCTCTCTCTCTCTCTCTCTCTCTCTCTCTCTTCTCTCTCTCTCTCTCTCTCTCATTTGGCAAAGTTCCCAAGGCGCCTTTTCATCCTTCTTGGAGGTGCACCGGATTATTGCCCAATTTTTGCTTGGGATTTTTCCACCTCTCACTTTATTTCTTCATTTATTTATGTGTTCGTTCTTTCACTCGATGTCCTTGTCTCTACATGTGAGTTTGAGTGTCACTGCCTGAATTTGAGTTCTTGCTCCTCATTTTCGTATTTTAACCGGGAAAATTTGCCAAGGAAATGAATAAATGTTAGTCATTCCAAGTGAGGTATATACATCACATGCAAAGGAGGTATCCAATATATTGAAGATTACAAGCAGTAAATATATTTTGCAATTACCGATAACTTGTGAATAACACCATTGTTCCGTGTGCCACTTCCTGAGTGCCTGCTTGCTATTCTTGTCGGCAATACGAACCCCGAAGACATGTTTGAAATCCTTAATGACACTATGCTCAGAGGAAAAGGGACAGTGCTGCTGCCTTCAGCCATCTGCCGTCATTTGGTAAACACGTGTCTTCTGTACTTCCGGATTTTCTTAAGAAAAACGGCTGGAGTGCAAATTGAAGTTTTTGCTCCCGGAAGTCTCCGCGTTAGTAATCGAACTGTGCAAGACCTTCAGGTAAGGAACTGGATTAGGAATTAAATTAGAATGCAAATGTCCCGCCTCGTACTGGCGATTCCAGACTTCGTTAACTACTATCTGGAATTGTGAGTCGTCTTGGAGTTCCTCTAATGAATTCGATAAGTGAAATGGGTGAGACACACACACACATGGAGCAGCCATTTGATCACCTGCTGTTTAAATGTCTTGGTAATGGTGTGTGTGTGTGTGTGTGTGTGTGTGTGTGTGTGTGTGTGTGTGTGTGTGTGTTAGGCAGTTTCACAATTTGTTTTATGCGAAGGATGGTTGATAGGGGTAGAATTAATTTCAGTCTCCTGATTGTGAAGTTCTATTTGCTAACGGAGGTCTTCACTTCTTTCGAGTTGGTTCATGTTTCTCTGTGCACGCATGCACAATACAGTGAATACATACACACACACATACACACACACACACACACACATATATATATATATTATATATATATATATATATATATATTATATATATATTGTGTGTGTGTGTGTGTGTGTGTGTGTGTGTGTATGTTTATGTGTAAAAATATGACAGAGAGAGAGAGAGAGAGAGAGAGAGAGAGAGAGAGAGAGAGAGAGAGAGGGTATACGTTTGTATGTATGTCGCACTTAATGAAGTCCAACCAGCTGGGTAAGAGGGAAGTCAGGTGAGTATGAGATGGAGCAGCTACATGGAAAAGGGGATCGAGTGAAGGACTGCAATGGAAGAAGTAGCTACGAGAGGAGTCTTGCATCTTCAAAAATGAGGGCGATTGTGGGTAGGGCAGGGAGACGTAGAAAGAAAGAATAACAGCAAAAAGTATTAAAGTTAAGGGGTTACTGAACAAAGACCGATCTTGTACCAGTATAAAAGAGGATTACCAAAGTGAACGACGTATAAAGGAGAGAAAAAAAGGAAGTTTTGAGATGGTAGAAATTTAGGGTAAATGTGGGTGAAGACTTTGGGGAGAAAGGAAGCTGCTATTCTGTAATGAAGTAATTGCAGATATGAAGGTTCACTGAGCAAAGGGATCTTGCAATATACACCTTAAATAATGAACAACTATTGCCTGGATTGTTTCAATTATATTGTTTGCCTGTGACACTTCACAATCCTCGGGTCAGTTTCGTAGAATATTTCGTTGTATATTGTTTTCCTGTGATACAATTATCGGGTCAGTTTCGTAGATGATGTCATTATTTATTGTTTTCCTGTGATACATTACAATGGTCGAGTCAGTTTTGAAGTTGAGCGGATGCCTTGACATTCTTTACTTGACGTATTGTGCCATAAATTTCACGGTAAGCTGATGGTTTTTGGCCACATCTTGTTGTGGAATTAAACTTTTTATTCATAAATTACGAGTTTACGTTTATTCGAATTTTCATAAATATCGTAGTGATCGTTTTCATGTCATGAATGCAGAAGTGGGTTATTCCCAAAAATGTCGTAACTAGTAAGTCATTTTGTGATAAATTTTTCAGCATATTTTTATTTCGTATATTTTAAATCTCGAGGCTGTTTTTTTCTTCAATCTTTTCAACGAGATAGATGTTGCGTCGTCAGTCTTGTAAAATCGCCCCCCCCCCCTTTTTTTTTTTTCAATCTCTTTAGTTGGCCGGTTGCTGTGATACGACCTCTTAGCGAGATTATATTATTGTTCAACTCTATTGTTTGTGTAAATGTTGACATTTTCCTAGTAGAGGAAATGGATGCAAAATACCTCTGTTGGATTTTTCTTTTGATTTTATCAGGTTACCGCCTTTACAAAAATCATCCGTTAACCGGGAAGTGACCAAAGGAAACCAGTAGTTTTTTGTTTACTTTTATATAGATATGTATATTGTTATTTCCCGTTTCTTGATTCTGATTGCCTCTCGAAGTTAGTGACTTCCCCATGGGCCGAGTTACGTGGTTTCTGGGACCTGTCATGATTGTGTCAGTGGTTACAAGGACACTTTGATGACGACAACCTTGCGTCGTTCAGCAGCTTAAGGTCGTCCGAGTGACATTTGCGAATTGCGCTGGGAATGGCGATGGCAATTTGTATCTGTGTGATTAGCCATTTCAGTATCAGGAAGAAGCAGAATTGCGAAGGGATTTTCTAACTGGGACGAGAGAGAGAGAGAGAGAGAGAGAGAGAGAGAGAGAGAGAGAGATATTAAATGCAATTCTAGGTCTAATGAGAAGTATCTTCAATAATCTTTGTGGATAAACTGGCTGTCTATGATTTCACAGGCATTATTTTTATAGGTTTTGGAATTCGGTTATGAGAGTGATGCTTAAAACTTTTCTTTTTGGGCCATATTTCAAATTGGTTTCAATCCATTCCAGTATACATGGATGATTTGTTATGACAGAAAGAGGGTAGCAAGTACCTTATTTTGTACTCCTGCACTGAGGAAGTAATATTAGCTGTTATGTGGCATCAGTGGCCTCGCCGTAGATTAAGATTCTACAAGGGGCAGTTTTGTAAGGATTCCCAAATTAGATCGGATATAGGGCTCTCTCTCTCTCTCTCTCTCTCTCTCTCTCTCTCTCTCTCTATATATATATATATATATATATATATATATTATATATATAAATGTGTTTATATATATATATCTATATATATATATATTACGATATTATATAGACATACTACATATACATATATATATAGATATAAATTATATATATGTAAATATATATACACGGATTATGATATATATAAATCTATAGATTTGCACAAAGTTACAACTACGTTGCTGGTGACCATGTCTTGGTAATAAGACTCAAGTACTTCGCCATCGCAAATCGTTTCACTTTTCCTTCTTGGCTGTAACTTTGTCCATAAATATATATACGCTATATATATGTGTATTATATATATATATATTAAATATAGTGTGTGTGCGTGTTTGTAAAATATCTTAGTTGTCTTTAGGGATGAAGATGAACAGATGATCATCCAAGAACCAACGTTGCCTAAACGATGGCAGAGGTTCTTACATCACGAAGGTCACCAGTCAGGAAGGAGCTTATCTGAATCCAACGGATGTCACTCTACTCTGCCTGCAGGAGTCTAGTGACTAGCGAGTACGCAATTCACTTGGTTGTGGTTGGTTCAATTCGTATAGCACGAAGAGAGAGAGAGAGAGAGAGAGAGAGGTGAGTACATATTTCCTTTTATGTACTTTAGATAAAATGCTGCTAAATTAATACTGAGAGAGAGAGAGAGAGAGAGAGAGAGAGAGAGAGAGAGAGAGAGAGAGAGAGAGATTACCAGTATTGTGCATTCTTGAGACTTAATTCATTTCATTTTAACTTTTGAGATAAAGTCCTCAAAAGGGTTTTTTTTGTTGTTGTTGTTGATGTCTACTCGACAGAAGAGAGAGAGAGAGAGAGAGAGAGAGAGGAGAGAGAGAGAGAGAGAGAGAATTTAAGTTTACACGTGCTGATTCAACTACACGACTAGTATTTGTAGTAGCGGCAGTCGTAAGTCATATTTAGTGGTCCCTTCTTTTCACATTAATGACGAGAGAGAGAGAGAGAGAGAGAGAGAGAGAGAGAGAGAGAGTTATTGATTCTCAGTCTTTCATGTAAAGATACAGCTTTGTTTCACTTTGTGAGAGAATTAGAGAGTCGATCCGTATTCCGTTTATTACGCTTCAGACAATGGAGAGAGAGAGAGAGAGAGAGAGAGAGGAGAGAGAGAGAGAGAGAGAGAGAGACTTTCCCCTGTTATGTAAGAAGGACAATCAGGGTATCATCGCCCATCCACCTCAATCTCTTCCCCTCATCGATCTATCCAGCATCCATCCTCACGAGTCCCCTGGTCCTGCCTTCAACCCAATCTGGAAGGGGACCAAAATTTCAGCCAAATGACGGATATAGGCGTCAAATCACTCGGAAATTCCACTCGAGTGATCGATTTGATGCTGGACCTTGTAAAAAGCTCCCAAATAAATAATTTCTTGTACACGTGTTGTTGTTTATTCATTTTTCGTCTTATTTTGTTCCGAGAAAAGGTTCGTAATAGTTGTTTGTAAATAGATACATTCAGTAGGTTACCTCAAAAACCAGGGGGCAAGGGGGAATTTTCGGCTGGGGGTTGGGGGGGGGGTTAGGGGGTAGGGGTAGTGTTTATTGTGACCACAGATTGGCAGGCTCAGACTGGCTCTAGGACCACACAAAACGCTGTGTGCATCGGTCCGCTCTACTGGAAGTTCACACTGGGCTTTTTCCCAGCTAGCTGGTGTGTTTGTGTGAGTGTTCTGCTGTATATTATTTGGGATGCACCTTTTGGACAGACAATTTTGGAAAGGAGGAGTAGTCATAATTGAAGATTGCCTTCCAAACATTCTGAAACTTACATTATTTATTCACCAATCCACAAAATACTTATCCCTGGACCCAAGACTGCATTCTTTTCAGGCTGCATCTCTCTATTTGGAGTTCCTCGCCAAGTAAAAATTATTTCTCGTGTAGTCTTTGCTCGTCTCCATCTTCCCTCCCCTCCCCTCCCTCTTTCTTTCATCATATGCTGCTTTACTCTGTTACCTTTTTCACCACCCCACCTTTCTTGCGCTATGCCTACCGCAGGGGTAGTGTTGTCCGTGGACCTCAAATGGTGCACCGTAGGCAGTTACCTTAAGGTTCTTTGCAGCGCCCCTTCGGCCTCTAGCTGCAACCCCTTTCATTCCTTTTACTGTACCTCCGGTCATACTCACTTTCTTCCACCCTACTTTCAACCGTCTACTAACAGTTATTTAATAGCGCAAGTGCAAGGTTTTCTCTTGTTGCACCTTTAAAACCCTTTTACTGTTTCCATTACGTGAGTGAATGACCTCGTAGGTCTCAATGCTTAGGCTTAGGCCTAAAATCTATATTCGTTTCCCTATTAATTGCTCTCCTTATGCCTTCAAAAGAAACTTACAAACATTAGTAAATTAACTCTAACCCTTTCCACTCTTACATCATTCACCTCTGCCACTTTTCCATCTTCTATATTCATCCACTCTTCAAAATACTGCATCGACGCAAGACTGCGTTCTTTTTAGGCTGCATCTTTCAGCCAATCCAAATAACAATCACTCGGTGCAACTTTGCCTGTTATGTACGCATCTCCCACTCGAGGTTCTAGGACTAAACACGGCCGAAGCTCCTTGGGAGGCCGTGTCTATACTATACTCTGGCTACAAAAGGTTGAGACTCGAGGGTGTTTAGCACTCCTGCCCTATTTTCTTGAACTCGTTCAAACTTTTCATGAAAAAGGGTGACAATTTGGTAGATTCGGCAGATTTTTTGAGCGGCATTTCCATTTCCTCTTGGATGGAATATTAAGGGAAGTGACCGTTAAGGGTCACATTACATTTTTAGATTTGCTTAATGTAAGATTTAATTAGGGTTTTTATATATATATATATATATATATATATATATATATATATATATATATATATATATATATATGTATAAGCTTAATTAAATGTTGTATGTGTGAATATACGTTGTAAATATATATACACCTGTTATATATATGTGTTACATATATAGCTTATATATATATATATATATATATATAATATATATATATATATATATATATATATATATATATATATGTATGTATGTATATATATATATGTGTGTGTATATATTATATATATATATATATATATATATATATTATATATATATATATATATATATATATATATATATATATATATATATATATATATATATATATATATACACGTTTGGAGCAGATGCAAGATATTCGGGAGGGTGAATGTTATTATCATTAATTATTTTGTTTTTTATTGCCATTTCATTAATGTTTTTGTCCTTGTTCATTCAGTTTTACAGTCCTTATTTCTTTTCTAATGCTTATTCATTACTTTAGAGTAAGATTGTGTTTGTTGTTTGTGTGTTTGCTTGCATGCATGCAGTTATTATCTCTTTCCAATATTATTTTGTGGCGATCGATGTTCTACAAAATATTCTTCTTTTACATTTAATTTTATAACAATGTTTTTTCATTGTACTGTTTAATGTTGCATACTATGAAAATGCAGTTTGCCTGTGCTCCCTTAAGGCAAATTAGGGAATTCTTAGGGTTGTAGGTTATTAAAATGAACAACGTAACAATAAAAAAAAATACCTTTATTGTTATTTTTTAACGTAAACTGTAAATTCCTTCCATTTTGCTATTTTGCGTAGATTTTACGAGGGCTTGTGCACCGCTGCAAATACCATATTAGGGACTTCTGAAGGTTGAGGGATTAGAATGAAACAACGTAACAAGAAAAAATGCCTTTACTTTTATCTTTTTTTTTCTCATAAATTCCTTCCACTTTGCTATTGTGCATATGTTTTGACGCGCGCTTGCGAATCTGGAATACAATTTTAGGACTTTGGGAGTAGTGTGGGTCGGAATGAAACAACTATCTACCAAAAAAGTCCTTATTTCTAAATTACAACATAGAAAAATATTCTTTTTTATTATACGATTTTGCGTGTGTTTTTACGCGCGCACGCGCGCCAATAATACAATAGTGTGTTTTGAGGGATGCGAGGGGTTATGGTGAAATGATTTTATAGCAGAAAAATCTTTAGTCATTTACAACCCAAAAAATATTAATGGTTTTGTTTTAGTGTCTGCTTTGATGCGCGCTTGCGTGCGCGCAAGCCATTCCCAAACAAATTTTGTGGGTCTGTAAAAATTCCAACATCATCATCTATAACTTGCCGCAAGTTTCATCTTAATATCTTTAATGGTTTTCCTGCTACAAACTTTTAACTTTCACCCTTTGTTTCTCCTTTTCTATGGCCTTTTTGTATTTTTTAAAAAATGGCATATAGGCTCCTATCTCCTTAGACGCCTGGTATATCCCCACTCTCGGGATTAACCTTAACCTCGAAGTTAATCCAGAAAATGTACCTTTTTGGATTAGGATTAAATACCTCCTTTGGCAAGATGGGAGACTTATCAACGCTACTAATTGTAGGAAAGCCTCATCCTTTCGTAGCTAGAGTATAGTAATGGAAGAATAATTGACTGGGGAGATGCCCCGATTCACATTCCTTGCATGAACCTGGGAAGCCAGATCAGTCAGCAGTCACTCCTCCTCGTTGACTGGTAAAAAGAGCCTTGGATACCTACTGTGCTAGTGCTATTGTTATCATTAACTGCCTCTTTTATAGTTTTTCTTTCTGTTAATTGTTAGGCAAAATTTTTACACTTTATCTGACACACTTATAATTATTTACAGAGGTCAAGGTGAATGTATTTACAAGTAGGGACATCGAACAACAATGGATAAAAAATCCTTATATATTAAGGACAAAATAATCGTTATATATTAGCTCGCAATAAAATATACTAGAAACACAATCTAGAGTTGCCAAAAATTGTATGTGGTCTTATGAAATATTACACAGGCAAAATAATTTTTTGGAATTTGTTGACGACGTTTTTATCTTCAGATTTTAGTTCGTGTTTTTGGATGGGTCTGTTGTGAGATACTCATGTGACCTACCAATTACAGTCTAAATAACCAGGTTCTTAGGGCTCTGCTCTAGTTACAAGGCACTGTTTGGTTTTGATGGAAAGTTTTTATATCATCCGAAAATAGAACCCCGGTCACATCGTTAGTGAGACGCCTATCAAGATGAGTATGTCCACTTGTGTATTTATCCTCTGTTAAACAAGGTTTGTACAAACACATTCAGGCTTGATTTTATAATTCCCGCATAGAGGCACTCGATCTTGGACCAAAACTCGTGACTTTTACGAAAAAAAAAAAAAAACATCGTAAGAATTTGGTAGTAGTGCAAGAAGTTTGTTGTCTCTCTCTCTCTCTCTCTCTCTCTCTCTCTCTCTCTCTCTTTATTATCTAGAATAGATAATAAAGATAATGATATAGAAGTAAGGGAAGGAAATAGTGAATATTTAGCTGACATAGATATTAATGAAGCTGATATTGTGCAGGCTATTAATGAAATTAAAAATGGAGCTGCAGCTGGGCCTGATGGTGTTCCTGCTATTTTGTTAAAGAAAGTAGTTCATTCTATCGCAAAGCCACTTGCAATGTTATTAAGACAAAGTGTAGATACAGGCATGATTTATGATGAACACAAATTAGCATATTATTACCCCTACATTCAAAAGTGGATCAAGACTAGAGGCAATAATTATAGCCTGTGAGTCTAACATCACATATTATGAAAGTGTATGAAAGGGTAATAAGAAAAATATTATGAAACAAATTTAACTAAAAAATAATCTGTTTAATATAGGACACCATGGTTTCGTACCCGGAAAAAGTACACAAACCCAACTGTTAGTCCACCGTGAGAAACATATACAAAAAATATGAAAAGGCGGAAATGAAACAGATGTGGTTTATCTAGACTTTGCAAAAGCTTTTGACAAGGTAGACCCTAATATTATTATTAGCGAAGAAATTAGAAAACAATATAGTGGATAAAGTAGGAAGATGGTTAAAAGAATTTTTACACAACAGAAAACAGATAGTTATTGCAAACGATGACAAATTGGATGAAGCTAAGGTAATTTCCGGTGTGCCACAAGGTACGGTGTTAGCTGCATTACTGTTTGTTATTATGATTGCAGACATAGACGTAATGTTAAGGACTCGTAGTGAGTAGTTTCGCCGCCGATGACACAAGAATAAGTAGAGAAAGAAATTACTTGTGATGAAGATAGGAACAGCACTACAAAGAGACCTTAACAAAGTATATGATTGGGCAGTTGTAAATAGGATGGTATTTAACTCTGATAAATTTGAATCAATAAATTATGGAGACAGAGAAGGAAAGCTATATGCATATAGGGGACCTAATAATGAGACAATCACAAATAAGGAAGCAGTTAAAGACCTTGGTGTGATGATGAATAGGAACATGTTATGCAATGATCAAATAGCAATTCTATTGGCAAAATGTAAAGCAAAAATGGGAATGTTGTTACGGCACTTCAAAACAAGAAAAGCTGAACACATGATTATGCTTTATAAAACATATGTTTCGTAGTCCACTTGAATATTGCAATATGATATGGTACCCACACTATCAAAAGGATATTGCACAAATAGAGAGTGTACAAAGGTCCTTTACAGCTAGAATAGAAGAAGTTAAGGACTTGACTACTGGGAAAGACTACAATCCTTAAAATTATATAGTCTAGAAAGGAGAAGAGAACGCTACATGATAATTCAGGCATGGAAACAGAAAGAAGGAATAGCCGAAAACATCATGGAACTTAAAATATCAGAAAGAGCAAGCAGAGTTAGATTAATAGTGCCCAAAACTATACCAGGAAGAATAAGGAAAGCACACAGGACATTACTCCACTACGCACCAGCATCGATAATGCCAGCGTCTATTCAATGCGTTTGCCATCTCATCTGAGGAATATAACATGGAGTGAGCGTAGATGTGTTTTTAAGAATATGCTCGACAAATATCTAAAACTGCATCCAGACCATCCAAGATTGGAAGATGCAAAATATACCGGAAGATGTACTAGCAACTCTCTGGTAGACATTAGAGGTGCCTCACACTGAGGGACCTGGGGCAACCCGAACTAGATGTAAGGTCTGTAAGGTAAGGTAAGGTCTCGTATGTCGCTTAGTCAAAAAAAAAACCCTATCTCCTGGGATTTAAAATTAATTGTACCTCAAGAGTACTTCATTTCTCTCTCTCTCTCTCTCTCTCTCTCTCTCTCTCTCTCTCTCTTTCTCTCTCTCTCTCTCTCTCTCTCAGTATTTCTCTTGGTATCGAGTCAACTAAGATTAAACACAAATTAGAATCAACGCGAGAAGTTTCTCGGAGGAATTGACAGGTTCTGGTGCGAAGAAATTTGACTTAAATTGCCCTTTGCGTGAATTTAGCGCATTGTTCCTCATTTGAAAAACATTGCCTGACTACTTATCCGAGTGTCCCTTGAGGAGAGAGAGAGAGAGAGAGAGAGAGAGAGAGATCCTGATATCACCACAGGTGTTCCGGGAGTGACTTGTGTTAGGAACATCTGTGAAATTTGCTTCATTAGTTGCCTCTGTATGCAACGCGTGTCTCGAGTGGCTTTCGCTATTTATTTATCCGTATACTTTTGCACGATTTCTTCATTATTGATCGATTCTTTCAACTTATAAGAGACCAAAGACTACATACACACGCACACACACACAGGTTGACAGTCAGGCTATGTTTCTTGTGATAAGTATTGCAAAATAGGCGATAGTTATTACGCGCTAAATTAATGTACAGGGTCCTTATCTTATGAAGATTTCTGTTCATTTTAATGGTGGGGGTAAAATTATATAAGTTGAAATGACTAGATACCCTTGTTCCTAATAACCATCCATTTATACCAGTACCAATGAATATACTGTAGGGAGTGGTGTCAAGTAGCCTAGACCTTACGCAAAATTAGTATTATATCATGTCAGTATGTCAAGTAACCCATATCCAGCTCATTCAGAAGTAGACAAGGTGTCAAGTAGCCCGACTTTAGGTTGATCACATCATATCAGTATGTCAAGTAGCCTACTGTGAGATTCAGAGCCTCTGTCATAGTATAATTTACATCCCTACCTAATTTTCGGCAGCATTCTTTATTACTTATATTAGAAAAAATTATATCCATAAGAGTCAAAAATAAAGCAGCCGAAGCCAGTGGCGGAACACTGTAATATGTGGGTTCAAAGTTATACGTGACGTAAACAAACGACGTGCCGACTGTTCCACTAATAGCTGTCTCTGAAATTCTGAATGAATATTCGTATCTTGTCAAGGCTTCAAGAATGGCGGCTATGATAAGTCATTGTCCCTGTTGTTGCCGGACAGCTTTTGTGATTCGATTTGCACAATTGTTTAGAAGTGAGAAGGCCCGTGGGAAACCTTACGTAAGCTTGAACAGGTAAATGAATAATAGGGCCCTTTTTTGGGCAAGGAGTACACCCGGACATCTAAGGCTACCAACTTTTCGTCATTTGTTGAATTCCATAAGGTGCAGAAAGATAATTATATATGCTCTAATATAATGATCGTCACTGTCATATTAGGAAAAATATCAAAGGAGTTACGACGAATGCCAAAGTTTTCTTCACTTTGTTAATTGATTTTTAATTATATAATTTCTCAGTGGAGAAATAGTGATAGAAAGTAATTTCTCAGATTACTTGTGGAAACACTTTTCTTCAAGGATTCTAGCACTGCTACTACTACTACTACTACTACTACTACTACTACTACTACTACCTACTACTACTACTAAGTGTAAACAAGGAGCATTGGTTGCATTTCATTGTCGCCAGAGGTTGAGACTTTTTCGCGAATAGCCAATCATCCATCGAGGAGGAGGCAAGTTAATAACGTCGTAAGTTACATCATCATATCTTCGAAAGACATTCCTCTGAGTTTGCTGGCGATGTCTACAAGAAGTCTGTGTTACTCTTATAATTACCAGAATTATGCAGCTTTCGTAATACAGAATACAGTAAAAAATTGGGTAGGGATGTAAGGTACCCTGTGACAAAGTGTCATCTTTGTCAGGTACGTTGATAAAATTTTATTCCGGAAAAACACCGGGACACTGACTGTGAATCTCATAGTAGATCCAGTTCATCCAGTAGTAGACTAGTTGTCAAAGAAGCCTATACCTTAAGTTGATAACTTTTCGTCGGTAATGCCAAGTACCTTAGATATGATTGACACACAGCAGCAGCGTAGCAACAGCAGCAGCAGCAGTAGCAGTAGTAGTAGTAGTAGTATTAGTAGTATAGTAGGTGGTAGTAGTAGTAGTAGTAGTAGTAGTAGTAGTAGTAGGGAAAGGTACCACACTTTAATAAAATCTTACTTTGGCAGAAGAATCAGTTGTGTCAAGCAGCTCAGCTGTTATTCACCGGCATTAGGCTAGACACCGGTGTTGAGTAATCAGATCTAAACTCTGTCAGTAGTACACAGTGGTGTCAGGCATCCTAGACTACTCGGGCAGTAGTGGGCAGTGTTGGCAGATAGTCTGTATTCATGTTAGATGATGTGTGAAAATGATTATTATAAATATATATATATATATATATATTATATATATATATATATATCTATAGTATATATATATATATATATATAATATATATAAATATATTATATATATATATATATATATATATATATATATATACTATATATATATATATATATATACACACACTTGTGTGTGGTGGCAAAAGTCAAACTAATATCATGATATTATTTAATTCAGAGCTGAATGGCTTATTTTACAGTAGTCTGTATTGTATTAAGTTATCTTCATAAATGGAAATGGCCTGTTTGAGATTCAAGTCTTCTCGTTATGTTATCCGGCTGCAGGGCTGTACTTAATTAACATGGATGACATTCAGACAACAGGAAGTCGTTTTTTCTTACTTCTCGGGGTGATGGAAATGGAAGTCGTCATTGTCCCATCTTCAACTCCCCGTAATCCTCGTGGTCTAATTCATGTTATTCTTCGAGTATTTCCTCCCACCGTTGATCTTTGGCAGCGTAAATGCTCATTGCACTTGCAACCCTTTGCGTAGTCATCATCTGACGTGATGGCCTTGAGTCTCTCTCTCTCTCTCTCTCTCTCTCTCTCTCTCTCTCTCTCTCTCTCTCTCTGTACTGAACATGAATTGTCTCTTTTGACATTGAACACAAAACACGTGAGGGCATCTATTAATCTATAAGCTGTGAGTCGTATGAACTTAGTGTGTTTGGTTGCTATTTCATACGGCCTTTCTGATTCTGTTTAGCTGGTACTTCTGTTGTATTAAAAAATAAACGTTAGATATAGCAAAAACGAGGCTATGCTATGGTTGCATATTAATCCCTGCAGAAATGCAATAGACAACTCGGAAACCTCGCTGCTATAAGTGTGAGTGTGGGTCGGTAAGCTTGGTAGAAGCGTTACCACTTGGCAGATTTTTGGGGTTGTTATTTTCTGTACTCATATTTCTTTATTCACTGAGACAAGTTAAGAAAAAAATAAAACATTCATTCAAGGATGATTATTTCCTGTTTTGACTTCGTGAACAATCTGGCTTCAGTGTAAACGAGACCTCTTTACGTAATTGTCGTAGTTGGTACAGTTTAATGGTATTTTGCTGTGGTTTCTCGCGGCGAGCAGTGCGTTCTTCAGGCAACGTTTTTGTGACCTGCCTGAGGGTTGATGGTCACATCCTGATCTTTTGGTTTCCCCGTTGAAGACATTCTCTGGCTCTCTCACTACGTTGAAGATATTCTCTGACTCTCTTACTATCATGAGTGGATCTGTTTTACGAACATGTAGAATGTGCTAATGATTTTGGCTATGAAATTTGTCGTGCAAATTCTTGTTGTAAGATGATTTTGTTTGTAATGATACTTTTTAATCTGTTAATCATTAGTTTATGTAACAAATTCTTGTATTCTCTCGTGGGTCCGCGTACCATGCACGTTGTGATGCAGACAGAACTGGCCGTTCTTGGCAGCGTCCCTTCAGCCCCAGGTGTTTTTACTCTGCTGGACACATTCATCTGCTTCCTTTGGTTCCTTCCCAACTAGCTGTCCAAATGTGTTAACTCAGACATTCTGAAAATTTCATCTCGCAGTGTAAAACAAATAATACTAGTAAAATATTAATATTTTTAGTTTAATACTAGTAAAATATTAATATCTCTAGTTGAATACTAGTAAAATATTAATATTTTTAGTTCTCCTTCATGGCAGTATATCCCATCAAATTTGCTTTCGTAGAATTGGGGCTTTATGAAAGAATTTCTTCTCCACAAAGAGAATAGGAGAATTACAGAAGCAGTGAGGAAACTCGCCATGATATGGAAAAGTCTTAAACAAATTTCCTCATGCTTCCATGCCTGCGTTTTCACGACACTAGTTTTCTTCAAGAGATCTTTGCACTTCGTCAGTCACGAAAGCTACGTTGACAGTTTCGCAATTGATGTATGACTTATTGCAGTGAGAATCCGCAGTTGAAGGAGTTGACCTAATTAGATTTGATTCAGCTTCTCTCGTACTCGAGACCTTTGACGTTAAAGCTGATTCTCTCTCAAAAGATACTTTTAGATTTTTTTTTAACAGGGAATTTAAATGATTTTTGTTCTGTTTGAGTTCACTGTCATTATGTTGCCGCAGGGTGTTATTAGACCATCGGTCTAAACTTCAGACCACAAAGAGATATCAGTGCATTTAATGACTTTTGGTGTCTATCTTACGGACAGTAATCATGTTTGGATAGGTTTGATTTTGTTGACGCATGTCTGTCTTACCGATAAAGTATATTACCTGTGGGCTAGAAATTGGCTCGAGCATTCTGTCACCCTGTCAGCGGCGTCATAGATAAAGTGACGTTAAAAGCAAAATTGAGTGTTTTAGCAAACACTGTTCCATGACCATTCCCCCCCTCACCCATCTCTCTCTCTCTCTCTCTCTCTCTCTCTCTCTCTCTCTCTCTCTCCCCTTCCGGTAGCTGCATGAGAGGGAGGGAGGGCGTTCAGGAAATTGTGCGTGTGCCAAGCGTGTGAAGAAGTCCCGTGTTACATGACTTGCAGATGACTCGGATCCATAGCAGCGCTCGCCATTTCCTGAGAGGATCCGTTGGATGTTCAGAGTTTGATTCAATTTCATTCCTCTCCTTATGTATGAGGAGTCATTTAGAAATTTAGAAAACATCATAAATGCCAGAGGGCTTCGTTACTTTGGGATCTTAAGTGGTGAGAGGTTTTGTTATTTGAATAAACACACACACACACACACACATATATATATATATATGTGTGTGTGTGTGTGTGTGTGTGTGTGTGTGTGTGTGTGTGTGTGTATGTCTATTGGTATATGTTTAATCCCCGCGTAATGCAAATCACCGAGGTATTTCAGATTCATAAATTTTCAAATTCTCTTGAATTAAATAAAGGGAGCTGTAAATATTAAAAGGATCATTTTGCATTTGCTTTATCTTAGATGAAATAATTTTTAGATTGATCAGAATGTTTTGTATGAAATTACTGACACCTACTTGAGGAAAGTGTCATTACCGTGAACAGACAATGATTTGAGAGTATCTTGAAATGAATTCCTCATCAGAAAAAAAAAGCTTTGGTATTGTTTCTTTCCCAAAAGCAGGTTATGCAATTCCAGGCATATTTCCCATGTAGGTTGATAGTGCCGTAAGTGCATCTCACGCTGTGCACTGTAAGCATTACTTACGGTTCTTTGCAGCAGGCCTGCGGCCCATAGTTGCAGACCTTTTCATTCCCTTGACTATACCTCCGTTCATATTCTCTTTCCTCCATCTTACTCTCCACTTTCTCCTGACAATTGTTTCGTAGTGCAAGTTTTCCTCCTGTTACACCTTTCGAACCTCCTTGCTGTCAATATCCGTTGCAGCGCTGGATGACATCATAGATCCCAGATCTTGGCCTTCGTCCTAGATTTCGTATTCCGTTCCTTTCCATTTCATTACATTCCATAATGAGAATTTAGGAATGGTGGCCATCGTGGATGCCATCTCGTATTTTCACGTTGTATTGGCAGGTATCGACAATTGTGCGCCGTGATGGTATTCTTCATGGTTTAGCGATTCTAACATATCAGGGCCAATGTCATTTAAAAAGTGTTGGGATTTGAATGAGACTTTTGCTGTTTGGTTAAATCTCACAGTTTGGTTCTGATGAATGTGAAGTTACAGCCTTCAAAATATAACATTTCTATTATTCCTTATGACCGACCGTCTGTTTCGTGGTTCGAATATGTTTGTTTCCATATCTGTGTCATCGGAATAGTTGAATGATCTTGTTTTCCATTGCTCATATAATACATAGTACATATATTATATATATATATATTATATATATATATATATATATATATATATATATATATATATATTGTGTGTGTGAATTTCCGTTGTATGACCTTTAGTCATCGGTGTACGTTTTAAAGTTCTTTACCCGAAAAGGCGTTTTTCTTTTAAATGTGAAGGTTCGACAGCTCCTCAGCAAACGGTTTTCTCGTTGGATCCCGGTTGATTAAAGTTGGACCCCAGGTATTAAAGGGGGGAAATAGGTCGTGGTGATGCCGCCCCCAGTGAGATGCTCTGTCTCGTTTCTTCAGCGACATTTTTTTTTTCATCTCGTGCTCTTTCTTGCATTTCTCAACTTCACTTGGTTGTAATTCTGCTCTGAGCTTATGCGCATTTGGCTGAATTTTAATGCCCACAAGTCCCCAGAAAGTGTGTTACTGTTTCTGGAACTTGGGATGAAGAGAGAATTAATCTCTCTCTCTCTCTCTTCTCTCTCTCCTCTCTCTCTCTCTCTCTCCTCTCTCTCTCTCTCTCTCTCTCTCTCTTCTCTCTCTGATGAAGAAGGAATTAATCTCTCTCTCTCTAGATATATTGGAGTAGACCCAGAGACAGTAGAAAGTTTAAGAAATGATCTGAAGATAATAGGAGAGTAGTAAAAAAAAAGATGGTAAATGCATTTTAACTTGGATAAGGGTAAAGTGTTACAAATAGGAACAAACAACCCTCATGCCAGCTACATGCTACTTGGGAATGACATAAATAGTGTATAACAAGAGGAGGACCTTGCAGCCATTATTACCAAGGACTTAAAATCCACAAAACTGCATAAAAGCTGAAAAGGAGGCACAGAAACTAGCGGGATACATAAAGAGGCAGTTCAAATACAGAAACAAGGAAACTGTGCTACACATGAATAGTTCGATATCATCTTGCTTATGCAGCACAGGTGTGGTCACCAACACTAAGAAAGGACATAAATAGATTAGAAAGGGAACAAGCAAGAGCCACAAAGTTAATTCCACCCATCAGGCAAATAGTTACCAAAGATGACCAGAGAGCCTGAACATGTATGACTTAGAAACACGATAATTGCAAGGACAACAAATAGAAACATTTAAAATACTGAAAGGCATAACAATAGTTGACAGTAACCTATTACGTTAAACGAAAACCAGAAAAGAAATAATGGATGAAAACTATAACTGAAGAGATACAACACATCTCATTGTGGGAATTTCTTTACATATAAGATATGTGACACATGAAATAAGCTGCCACCAGAAGTTGTAAACAGCAACAGTGTGGAAGAGTTTAAAAGAAAGCTAGACAAAAGTATTAGGAATGAACAGTAAAACCTGCTTGTAGAGATAAGTGAGTACACGAGGTCTCCTCGGATGGACTAACAAGTCTTTGAGACAATCTATTCCTTGTAACTCTCTCTCTCTCTCTCTCTCTCTCTCTCTCTCTCTCTCTCTCTCTCTCTCTCTCTCTCAACTTTTTACTTAAAGCTTACCCCAAAAAGTTGGGCGAGATCGTAACTTTCCCTGGAAGCCTTTACTTCTTCACAAAGTTTAGGCTCGTAGTTTCCAAGGCCACGTTCCTCCAGGACTCTTATAAGTGATCTTTTGTAGTTCTTCGCTGGGCCGAAATACGTTGGATAGGACGGTAGCAGATTGGATGAGTGGAAGAAAGATACTGAGGCCGTCTTTTAATAGCTCTGTGACCGGACGCCAGCTGTTGGGTAAACAAACGAACGTTGGTGACCACTCACAATTTTGTTTTGAAGGGATTACAGTAGTTTCATAATATACATATATATATATATATATATAATATGATATATAGTATATATATATATATATATATATACACGTATATACTTGTATAATTTATAGACTTATATATACTTTATGTACGGTATATAGTTTAGAAATTTTTTTTCTAGTGATTTCTCTCTCTCTCTCTCTCTCTCTCTCTCTCTCTCTCTCTCTCTCTCTCTCTCTCTCTCTCATCTCTCTCCATATTTATCGCAAATACTACCAGTGGCCATCATCTTAATGACGCCTCCCATCAGACCCTCATCAACGTGTTCCATAATTAACCCTCGCAGGAAATAGTTTGAATTGGTTCACTGGTTGATGGGAAACGCTGCGATTCCCAGTCGGAATTTGGGCGGGCGGGAATTTTAGCGACTGCATTCTTTTTTCAATCAACTTTCCGAATACACCGCCAGATTTAATTCGCGCCAATAGGATTAAGAGAGAGAGAGAGAGAGAGAGAGAGAGAGAGAGAGAAGAAAGCGGAATATCACCACTACATTTTTTGACGTAAATATGTAGGAATTCAGTGGAGATTTTCATAGTTATTAATTGATTAATATGCTTATAATTTATTTAATAAGTCATTGCAAGCTGTTATATGAGAGAGAGAGAGAGAGAGAGAGAGAGAGAGAGAGAGAGAGAGAGTGGGGGACTTGTACCGTCACATTTTTTTACCTACATATTTGGGAATTCAGTGGAATTACGAATGAATTGTTGCGTAATATGCTTATAAATGTATTTTGATTTATAATCTTCTTTGCTGTTATATAAGAGCGAACGAGAGAGAGGAGAGATCCATCAAATTTTTTTGCCCTATTTATATAGGAATATGATGGAATTTCGAGTAAATTGTTGATTTATATGCCTATAAAGATATTTAATATACTCGCAATCTGTTATATGAGACTAGCAGAGAGAGAGAGGGGGGTGTAGGGGAAATCGCACCGTCACATATTATGATGTCATGTCGGAATTGTGTGTTGATTTAGAATAAATGATTGATGAAAATGCTTATAAATGTATTTCGACTTATGCTCCTGCAAGCTGTTATATAAATCACTTATGGGATTCTCATGAAGTCATATACTAAAGCCACCTGATGTTTGTTTCCATTTTACACGTGGAGACTACTTAAAAAATGATAATGAGTTTATTGACACGAGAGATTTATCAAAAGTATGACGCGTCCGAAAACATCGTCTTCAGTCGCTCTCTTTGGACAGATAATATTAGCTTCATGCGTTTTTTTCTACTCTTCAGGCCTTTATTATGAGTGGTGTTAGTGTAGTCATATCGTCAGAAATTACTGTAATGCGGGAGTGTCCAGACGGCAAGTCCGGGCCTTCGGGACGTTACGTCCCGTGACTCAGCTTTAACAAAAGAGCCTTGGTTTTGCTTATTTTATATAGAGGCCAATGGAAGAGAATCGGCTGGATTACGGCAGGTATAAACTTGGGTTGATTTCTCACAGTCTAGATAGGTTGTACAACAATATGTGAATTGCGTTATATCGTATTATGTAGATTATTAGTATCATTATTTAGATGGTGTGATAAGTATAAGTTGCATCAGTGTTATTAAAATTTACACACACACACACACAACACACACACACGCACACACACATATATATAGATGTATATATATATATAGATTATATTAAATATATATATATATATATATATATATTATATATATATACTATATTATATATTATATATATATATATATATATATATAATATATATATATATATACAATACTATAGTCAGATTCACATCAGCCGTGCGTTTGCTGTCTAGGCCAGTCTCTTACGACGCTCCTGATTGGCTGTTGATAAGCCAATCACAGGGCTGGAAACTCTGTCTCTCTCGAGAGTTCACATGGGTAGGATCTATGTTCCACATCTCCTGAGGATAATTCTTTCAAATGTATCCCTCAGGGAACTCTCTCGAGAGACTGAGAGTTTCCAGCCGTGTGACTGGCTTATCAACAGCCAATCAGGAGCGTCGTAAGGGACTGGCCTAGACATCAAATGCACGGCTGATGTGAATCTACTATAGCTGCTGTACCCGGCGTTGCTCGAGATGGGAAGGGGCATGCCGTCCATGATGACAACCCCTACAGGGCGGATTATGCAATCACTTACAGAATAAGTAATCACGTGGGATCCTGTTAAGCCAAAGAAGCTGTGAAAAATCTTAAGTGTGTGCTGTCAATTCCGAAAGTTGTAAAAAATGAGGGGGTATGAAAAAGAGGGTTAAGGACCCCTTAGAAACGGCCCTCGAATTTAGGCTTTTGACTAAAAGCTTCTTCTGGTGGGGAGGGGGGAGTCTACAGTAAAAATTTGGTAACCTTAATTTTCATAGTCTGGGCGTGCATAATATATATATATATATATATATATATATATATATTATATATTATATATATATATATATATATATATAATGGATAATGACTAATCAATCGCTATAATGCACGTGTGTCCGTTTAAGTCAGACACTACTGCAGAGGTGTAATATTAAAGACCACATGCATTCAGTGATGATGTTCTGCTTGGCCGATGCTTTAATTTTTGTATTTATGCAGATTCTTTTGTAGTTCTCATTTTTGTTTTACTTTTTGTGGTTTTACCCTGAAGTAAAGTACGTAACACTCGAAAGCTCATGGTACCTTGTCTTTATCCTTTCTCTCTCTCTCTCTCTCTCTCTCTCTCTCTCTCTCTCTCTCTCTCTTTATATATATATATATATTCTATATGATATATATATATATATATTATTATATATATATGTGTGTGTTTGTGCGTGTGTGTGTGTGTGTGTGTGTGTGTATCTGTAGCTATGTAAATGTGTCCCTTTCAATGCCCAATAGGTCATCGTCATAGAGGCATATTTGTAGGTAACTCACTCGCTCCCTCACTCTCGTGTAATATTGCCCTTGCACGTGGAACTGTTATAACACGGCTCGTTTTTAGTGTGATGGAGATAAGCGCTATCTCATCTCAGATATGACGGCCGATAAAATTGTGGCAGAGGCACGAAAGGTGACTTTGCTAAAAGAATGATGAGGCTTATTTATACATAGTCACGCTAGGTGCTCTACTGAGTGTACGTTTATTTGAATTTGACAGAGGAAAATCATACAGCTTAACCTGTAAAACTGTTTTTAGGGAGTAACCAATGTTGTAACATTCATGTGCATTTGAATTGTAGGACCTGAAACGTGAATGACTATTGAAGAATTGTTTCCAGTGCAGTATCCAGGGAAGGACCAATCCACTTTTGAGGGAGCAGACTTGTCTTGAAGGAACACTGAGGGAATAAGGAGCTTCAGTCTGTTAGAGTTTTCATCATGAGACGAAAGAGAAATATAGGGAAACTTATTTAGTAATTAGTAATAAGTTAAGAGAGAGAAACGACATTTATTTATGAATAAGTTTGTTGACGCCGTAGGGGGTTTGTACCTGTAGGCGTAACTTATGGTTCGTTGCATAGTCCCTTCGTCCCGTAGCTGCAACCCCTTTCATTCATTTAACTGTACCTCCTTTCATATTCTCTTATCTTTTTATCTTATTTTCCCCACACCTCTAACAATTATTTCATAGAGTAACTGCGAAGTTTCCCTCCTGTTACGCCTTTAAACCTCCCCCCCCCTTTTTTATTATTTACTCTCGATTTCCCTTCCAGCTTTGAATGTCGTCATAGGCAACAACACCTGGGGGCTTCCGTTCCTTCAGAAATAAAATAAAAACAACCTTACAAGTGAAGTAAATTTTCTCTCTCTCTCTCTCTCTCTCTCTCTCTCCATATCGGTTAATTGTTTATCACTAATATATTCTGAAGGTGTTTTTGATATTGTATCTGAAGACGAATAACCTTTGGTCTGAATGGTACATGAAAAACGCTAATCTTAATCATGAAAAAAAAAACTCAACTTAATCGAGTTTTTTTTTATGTACATATTTTAGAAACTTCCAACCAGAATGATCTGACTTCAGTTCCCCCATGTTTATTTCTTAATTTTGTGTCTTTTTATTCATTATTTGTTCATAAATTTTATTGTTTTTTATTTTGAGATTTCTCCAGTTTTTTTTTTATTTTGTACATTAACTCAGTGTTAAATTTTTTCTTCTCTCTCTCTCTCTCTCTCCGTCTCTCTCTCTCTCGTCTCTCTTCTCTTCATCTCGCATTCTCTCTCCTCTCTTGCAAAAGAAAAAAATGCATGGAAAATGATGGAACTAAAAAGTAAGATAGAAAATGCAGAACAAAAGATTATTCAATCAAAAGAAAATGAAAAACGGGACTTGGAAGAAAAAACCCTAGTAAATAATAATCAAAACCCCAAACTATTGTACTCGTATGCGAAAAAGATGAATAAAAGAAGAATAAAAATAGGCCCTCTAAGAATTGAAGGGAGATTAACGAATGAAAAAAAGGAAATATGCAACATATTGGCAGAAAGATATACAAGAGAATTCACCCCTAGAATTGATAATGAAGATAATGATACAGAAGTAAGGGATGAAAATAGTGAATATTTAGCGACATAGATATTAATGAAGCTGATATTGTGCAGGCTATTAATGAAATTAAAAATGGAGCTGCAGCTGGGCCTGATGGTGTCCCTGTTATTTTGTTAAAGAAAGTAGTTCATTCTATTGCAAAGACACTTGCAATATTATTAAGACAAAGTGTAGATACAGGCAAGATTTATGATGAGCACAAATTAACATAAATTACCCTTACTCTCAAAAGTGGATCAAGACTAGTGGCAAGTAATTATAGACCTGTGAGTCTAACATCACATATTATGAAAGTGTATGAAAGGGTAATGAAGAAAAATATTATGAAACACTTAATAAAAAAATAATTTGTTTAATATAGGACAATATGGTTTTGTACCCGGAAAAAGAACACAAACCCAACTGTTAGTCCACTGTGAGAACATATAAAAAAATTTGAAAAGCAGAAATGAAACAGATGTGGTTTATCTAGACTTTGCAAAAGCTTTTGACAAGTTTGATCATAATATATTAGCGAAGAAAATGAGAAAACATAATATAGTGGATAAAGTAGGAAGATGGTTAAAAGAATTCTTACACAACAGAAAACGGATAGTTATTGCAAATGATGAGAAATCGGATGAAGCTAAGGTAATATCCGGTGTGCCACAAGGTACGGTGTTAACTGCATTACTGTTTGTTATTATGATTGAAGACATAGATAGTAATGTTAAGGACTTGGTAATGAGTAGTTTTGCCGATGACACAAGAATAAGTAGAGAAATTACTTGTGGTGAAGATAGGAACGCGCTACAAGAAACCTTAACAAAGTATATGATTGGGCAGAGGTAAATAGGATGGTATTTAACTCTGATAAATTTGAATCAAAATTATGGAGACAGAGAAGGAAAGCTATATGCATATAGGGGACCTAATATTGAGACAATCACAAATAATGAATCAGTTAAAGACCTTGGTGTGATGTTGAATAGGAACATGTTATGCAATGATCAAATAGCAATTCTATTGGGAAAATGTAAAGCAAAAATGGGAATGTTGTTACGGCACTTCAAAACAAGAAAAGCTGAACACATGATTATGCATTATAAAACATATGTTCGTAGTCCACTTGAATATTGCAATATGATATGGTACCCACACTACCAAAAGGATAATGCACATATAGAGAGTGTACAAAGGTCCTTTACAGCTAGAATAGAAGAAGTTAAGGATCTTGACTACTGGGAAAGACTACAATCCTTAAAATTATATAGTCTAGAAAGGAGAAGAGAACGCTACATGATAATTCAGGCATGGAAACAGAAAGAAGGAATTGCCGAAAACATCATGGAACTAAAGATATCAGAAAGAGCAAGCAGAGGTAGAATAAATGCCCAAAACTATACCAGGAAAAATAAGGAAAGCACACAGGACATTACTCCGCTACGCACCAGCATCGACAATGTAGAGTCTATTCAGTGCGTTGCCAGCTCATCTGAGGAATATATCAGGAGTGAACGTAGATGTGTTTAAGAATAAGCTCGACAAATATCTAAACTGCATCCCAGACCATCCAGGATTGGAAGATGCAAAATATACCGGAAGATGTACTAGCAACTCTCTGGTAGACATTAGAGGTGCCTCACACTGAGGGACCTGGGGCAACCCGAACAAGATGTAAGGTCTGTAAGGTATCTCTCTCTCTCTCTCTCTCTCTCTCTCTCTCTCTCTCTTAGCTATAAAGCTTTTCATGATCAATTTCCACAACCGTAATTTATATTCTCGATTATTGTTCAGAAGATGACTCTTATTCCCAACAGTAGCCATTGACTTGGAAATTCAATCTTGCAAAGGAAATGCCGTTCAATCGGAGGAAGTAACAGAAGGTATCAGGAAATACAGAAAGAAGAGATCAGTTATTAGAAAAGAAAAATAAATTAACAATTGAATAAATAAATAGATAAAAATGTAAGTAAACTTAAATACATATTTGGTTTTTGGTATTTACCGACACCATAAATATTAAGTAAATGAGTTTGGGCAAGTGTTGCGTTGTAGGGATTTGCAGATCATTTCCATTTTAGGGAGATTGAGTTAGTGGGTGTTAACACCTCCAGTTGATTGTTATTTATTAAGCTGCCATGTTGTCCCTATGCTCAGTACCAGAAGTTTTCAGTTTCTGACGAGTGCAAAGCTGTTGATTGTTATTGACGTTGATAATAAATTTTAAGTCCCGGAGTAGGGTATTGCCGTCAGTGCACCTCTTGCCGTGTACTGTAGGCGTTACAAGGTTCTTTGCACCGTGGCCTCGACCCCTAGCTCCAATCCCTTTCGTTCCTTTTACTTTACCTCCGTTCATATTCTCTTTCCTCCTTCTTACTTCGCACCCTCTCCTAACAGTTGATTCATAAGGCAACTGCGAGATTTTCCTCCTGTAACACCTTTCAAACCTTATACTGTCAATTTCCGTTTCAGCGCTGAATGACCTCAAGGGTCCCAGTGCTTGGCCTTTGGCCTAAGTTCTATATACAATTGAATTCTGTGCAATAATTCAGTAGATTTTATTTGAGGTTGTAGTATCACCTTAGAGGCGATATATATATATATATATATATATATATATATATATATATATATATATATAATATATATATATATATATATATGAAAGAAATCTACTGGTCACTTTTTTACAAATACATCTGCAATTATAATAGCCACAATGCCCTACTTCTTGAATTTTTTGCTCTTTGGATACGCTTGTCACTACAAAGCTTGAAGATCCAAGTTCAAAGAAATTTGAAGAAGAAATTGTGATGTCCGGTCCTAGGAAACGAACCCAGGTCCAATAATCAAAAAGAGGTCACGTTGCCGACTTGACCACGAGAAGGATTAAACGTCGTCTACTTCTCATACATACATATACTTGTCGTTTTCAGATATACTTATTTGAGCTGAAATTCAAGAAGTTAAGAGGGCATTGTGGCTATTACAATTGCGATTATCTATATTTATATATATATTTTTTTGGAGGGTTTTTTTTCCTTAATTCTGTCCATCTGAGCTTTGTCATGCAAGTTGATGGCCTGTTAGACCTTTCGCCTACGATTGTTTGACATCCATGTTTTTCTTCCCTCGGGAAATTCTCTCTCTCTCTCTCTCTCTCTCTACTCTCTCCTCTCTCTCTCTCTCTAATCTCTCTCTCTCTCTCTCTGTGTGTGTGTAGAAGGATGCGGCCACGTTCGTTTGACCATATATAAATTATGTGTGTTTGTTATCTTTTTAAATTATGGCATATAGAATAACCATTATTAAAGGAAATACAGTTTTGGGTGTGATCATGATTCTCTCTCTCTCTCTCTCTCTCTCTCTCTCTCTCTCTCTATGCCCCAAATCTTATCTCCAGGACGTCTGCCTGGGGTGCAACTTCTTAAAGTTCTGGACCCAAATCCCCTTTCACAGATTCGGGACAAAAGTCGCATTTCAGGGTTGAGATGTCGCATAAAAAGGAGAATTTCTTTGCCGCTGCTGTGGTTTTGTGTCGTCTCCTGCAGATAACTGCTGAAGAAGAAAATCTATTTGTTTCTTTTTTCGAGCCACCGCCGCAGCCGCCGCTCGATTTCCATTATGAAGGGGCTTCATAAATCCCCCTTTGCAAAGTCCATCAAGAAAGAAGTTCTCGTAAGGGGTTAGTGCCTCAGTAAACCTCATGCGCTGCGCTGTAGGTATTCATTAAGGATCTTTGCAGCACCCCTCGAACCCCTTAGCTGCAACCCTTTTCGATCCTTTTACTGTACCTTCTTTCATATTCTCTTTCTTCCATCCTACTTTCCACCCTTTCCTAACATTTGATTCATAGTGCAACTGCGAGGGTTTCCCTATGTTACGCCTTTGAAACCTATTAACTCAATGACACTTTCAACGCTGAATGACCTCATAGGCCCCCAATTCCCTGGAGTGGCCGACGGTGCGGGCAACATGGCGAACTCCCCTTGCTTTGACGTGGAGAGAGGGAGAAGGAAAGCGAAAGGAGAATGGAGTTCAATTCCTGATAAATAGAAAAACTCGCCACTTGAAAGAGAAGAGAGAAATGAAGAAATGCAGCAACGAGTAAGGGTTCCAAGTTTATTATTAGGAGACTAATTACGAGCAGGTTATCGTAAATATCCGATTCTCTCTCTCTCTCTCTCTCTCTCTCTCTCTCTCTCTCTCTCTCTCTCTCTCTCTCTCTCATATATATTTGAAAATTCCTTTTTACACATATTCTCATGTGTAAGTAATGTTTACATATATTGACACACACACATATAATATATTATATATATATATATATATATATATATATATATATATATATATATATATATATATCTATATATATATTATATAAAGCAAATGTTTAGATATATTTTAGCAACACACTTCGCATTAACCATTTTTAGGCATGGCCATAATGGTTCAGAATTTGAAAAACTGAAAGAATAATGCATCCTTTCCAAAAATAACTATGAAAACGTAAAGAGTAAATTCACAGAAGTTGTCATTTTACCCACAAATTTTCGAAAGTTATTTTTTTCCCCTAACATTCTATTTCCGGCCTGGTCCGTCGCGTCTCCTCTCTTGAAGAGAATTTTCCACTTCCATTAACTGTGGTGAAAGCTCTCTCTCTCTCTCTCTCTCTCTCTCTCTCTCTCTCTCTCTCTCTCTCTCTCTCTCTCTCTCTCTCAAGGTACGGATATATGTAGGGCAACGCTTTCAGAGAAAGATTAGTTTATTTGTTGTTGTCACGACTTTTTATTTCTGGTATACTTTTGGCGAGTGCTGTAAATAGCGCGCACGTATACGAGTAGAAAGCAAAGACACTGAACTGCGCCAAAACACTGAAATCGCACGTTTCTGACGCTCTGTTGACTGACTTTTGTTCTTTGCAACATTTGGTTCACGGGTAGTTTGAAGGGGGAAAATAGATTTGATAACATTTATATGAACACGGAGGTTGCTGCCAAGAATCGTTTTACCAACGCGAGCTAGCGTTTGCACTGCCACACCATTTATCTAGAGGGCGCACCCATTGTGTTGGTCTATCTCCAGCGCAGATGTGAACATCAGTAATAGGTCCTTGACCCTGAGGATTCTCGAGACCTTCGATGAGAAGGGCCCTCGAGTAGGACGTAAGAGGGGAAAGGGGCTAGTAGCTGCGGGAAGGGGTAGGGGGAAAGGATACAGACACGGTATTCAGGGTGAAGACGAGGGTTATCTAAATGGCAAGAAGGCAGGAGCCCCGTCTCGAGTAGTTTAGCCTTTTTGTTTCGAGACAAAGGTATTTCAGAGCAAACACAATCATGCTACTTGGTTTCCTCCTCCTCCTCCTTCCTCCTCCCTTCCTTCTTCTTCTTCTTCTTCTTCTTCTTCTTCTTCTTCTTCTTCAGGGAACAGACTGATTTTTTTATCTGGTGTTGTATCTTCAGTACATGAAAATGCATACAATTTTTGAGTAACGTTTCTTATAGAAGTCCTTCTCTTTTCATGCCTCAAAGTGTTTGTTTACAGGTGACTTTTCCAGCAGTAGGCGTTTTCCTGGCGCCGCGATCGTGTTTTATAATGCGTGAATTTGGAATGCTTTTAGTGACTCGACTGAATAGTCTTGAGTAAAACTGAATCAAATTTAATGTACAGTTCGAATGCAAACAAGTAAAAAGTCCAAAAAAGATTTTTTATTTTTTTATATTTTTTTCTTTTTTTAGCAGTATATGCTGTATGTGCTGAGGCTCATGAAATTTTCAGCCACGGCACGGTGGTGGCTTGTCCTATAGCGTAGCCAGACCCACTATCATGGCTAACTTAATCATAAATAAGATAAAAACTACTGAGGCTAGAGGGCTGCAATTTGCTATGATTGATGGTTTGAGGGTGGCTGATTAACACACCAATTTGCAGCCCTGTTTCCTCAGCAGTTTTGTAGATCTGAGGGCGGACAGAAAAAGTGTGGACGGACAGTCAAGGCCATCTCAATATTATACCTCTGGAATGGTACTTTAACAGAAAACTAAAAAACAATACTTTTATTATTAATGTTTCGTAGGGACGAAATCTGAAAATGTATTTCCACAATCATGTTTATTAGAGTCCTTGTTTAATGTATTTATGAAACTGAAATGAGATAGTCACTGCCACGTTCATGCTGTATCTGCTGAACCAAGGATGAATATTATAAGAAGAAAATTTTCATAGTCGAGGCTGCTTCTGACTCTTACACTTTCTACTATATCTGACCTTCGGTTGTGTGAAAAATATAATGAGATGTTTGCTGAGGAAGACAACAGATTCGTCTTGCATATTTTGGTTTTCTGTCTCTGAACAGTAATAAGTACGCATCCAATCATACATACGCGTACATATTAAATATTACGTATAAATATATATATGATACATATACACGTACATATACACGCTCGCGCTGGCACAATTATATAACACGTGTTAGAGTACATTATTAATCATCCCTTCATTTCACCCAGTAATTCTACCGTAAACTTGATATTTTTTAGCTATTGAAGTAGAAGTTCAGGAGGTCGGTGTATTAGGTTCGATAACGACATGGCAATACTCAAAGATATCACACCCACTACCACGAATAACAGCAAAAGGTTCTCTTGCGCCTATTCACACACACACACACACACACACACACACACACAAAGCACAAAGTTTCCACCTATACTACCAACAGTAAAAAAAAAAGCTGTAGATTTGCATTCGAGTACATTGTTATATTTATTATTATTTTTGGGGGAATGTTCCTTTTACGCACTCTGTCTGAGAACTGATGGGGACGCGCATGATGTCATTTGTCCTCTGCGTTATAATTATATCCATTGATGCGAGAGCTTTTGTTTTACGCCCATTCCAGAGGTATAATATTAGGCTGGGGGTCGCACATTTGATATTTGCCAATTCATTGATGGCTGCGTTATATTGTTGTTGCAGCTATTTTCAACATTCACCTATCTCTCCCCTCTCTGCTCTCTCTCTCTCTTCTCTCTCGTCTCCTCTCTCCTCTCTCTGCTATGTTATGTATGTATGGTATGTATGTTATTGTATGTTGATGTATTGTATGTACGTACATACATACATAATATAAATACATACATACATAACCTAACATACAAGATACTATATATATATATTATAAATATATATAATTATATATGTTATACTAAGTATATATTCTATATATATTATATCTATATTGCGTTCTGTGTTCTGTATATATTATCTAATATACTTCGTTTTTGTTTCCGAGCTACTCTCTCTCTCTCAGTCTCTCCTCTCTCCTCGTCTCCTCTCTCTCTCTCTCTCTCTCTCTCTCTCTACTAAAGGTCAGTATGTACCCAAGCCATTGATGTTTTTGTCGCCCCTACGAGCGTTCCACCCCCATGCGATATTTTTTTTTTTTTTCCTTCATTTTAATTTCATGATATTTTCGCCATGTTTCGAGTCGAGTCGTCGTATTTGCAGACGCCAATTTGACATTTTGATGTGGAAATGACTCATATTTTTAATTTCGTGAAGCGTTTTAAATTGTACTTTTTCTCTCTCTCTTTCTCTCTTGTTTTTTCTATTCACGGTTGAGTTTGTTCACGATAAATGAGGGTTAATTGGTACTAACTTTTAATTGGTTGCAATAAGAGGTATTTTTACGCTCTCATGTGCATGATGTCAGCTTAAAAAAAAGTATTTTTACTCTCCCTTTTACATAAGCAAAAAAAGTTATTTTCCCACTCATTTACTTGTTTGCAGTAAGAGCTATATTTACTCTCTCATGTACAGGTTTGCAATAGCAGTATTTTCATTCGAATGTCATGCATCGGCGCCGAGAATCTCTCTCTCTCTCCTCTCTCTCTCTCTCTCTCTCTCTCTCTCTCAGCGAATCCTATTAACGCCCTACTTTCATCCTTTTCAAATCATGTGTGGCTGCATCCTCGGAGCTGAGAAAAGACAAAACTTTTGTCGAACAGAAATCTCGCGGTTTCTTCTATTTGTCTCTATTTTTATTGATGGATAGCCTTTATTTATATCCTTATTATTCTGGTCTGGGCGCTCTTGATCTTTATCACGAGTCTTTTTGTGTTTACTAGGAAGTGGAGTGGTACACTAGCCCAGGTAAATAACAAAGACGTTCATTGTTGGCCGAGCCCTAGGTTGTGTTCGCGGAGTCGTCTTTCTGTTCTTCAGGCTTTGTTCTCCCTCTTCCTGTTCTTCCCGTTGCTGTTTCTTAGAGCAACAGCGGCAATAACAATAATTTGATTATTATTATTATTATTATTATTATTTAGGAAGCAGACCCTCTCAGCATACTTTATTAAAGTAATGGCTACTTCAGCAGCATTACACTAGTAGAGATTCTTCTCTATTTTCCGATAGCGGCTTCCGTGCTACTTAGACAGGCTAGTATAGCGCCTATGGAGGTCATGATCAAATACAGTCAAAATTGGTGTATATATATATATATACACCAATTTTGACTATGGAGGTCATGATCAAATACAGTCAAAATTGGTGTATATATATATATATATACACCAATTTTGACTGTATTTGATCATGACCTCCATAGGCGCTCTACTACTGTCTAAGTAGCACGGAAAAGCCGCTATTCGGAAAATAGAGATATATTATTATTATTATTATTATTATTATATTATTCTTATTATTATTATTATTATTATTATGTAGAAGAGGAATGGTTTATATGAAAAATGGAGAAAATTCAAGACAAAAATTAATTCTCATGATGTAGCATTCCTGTTCAACTTTCAGCTTACATTATTATTATTATTATTATTATTATTATTATTATTATTATTATTATTATTATTATTAACCCTTGGCCATACCAAGTACACCGAGCAGATACAGTAGGGTCTATAAAAAAGTACTTGGGAAAAAATAACATCTGCCCTTATGACATTACCAGTAGCGATATATTGAATCATCAAGTTACCAAAAGTGATTGTGTTGAGTTTAGCTAGCGGCGTCGCTGAACAGCATCATTCTCAGCCAGTATGATTTGAAGGAAGCTGTAGCTCTAATGATCGTAGACTGCGAGGGAAGTCGAAAAAAATATGCTGTCGATGAGAATAATAAGAAAATAATAGTAATGACTAATAGAATTACCTGGAAATGGCTAGGGTTATTGTTTTACTTAATATTTTCACGGAAATCTCGTTAGTTGTTCTACAGCATCAATGTTTTTTTAGTACTGATGTTATTATGCAATAACAACTTGCGATTACGATCGCAACGATGAATTACCTACGTGGGGGTGTGTTAATAATGTTCAGTGCGTTTTTAGGTATTGTTCGCAAATTTGATTCTTATATTTCTGTCTCTTTTATTATACCTACAGACTTATATAATTGTTGTTTATAATCTCACTCCAGAAGCGTTCCAGCTGATCTCGTCATTGCCTGAACCTCATTTTGTTGTTGACAGATCCCGGCGATAAAGGCTTGCTGACGAGAGCTTTGCTCCCCCGTGACTGTTGATAAGTGTGTGACAAAGGTCTTGCGATGAAGAGTTGCTGATAAAGGATTCCATTGATAAGGGAATTTATGAGATATGATTCCATTACACTGATAGAGAGACTTATAATGGGGTATTTATGAGGGATTTGGTGCGGAAAGGAATTTGGCAAAGCCCTTCATTAATAATATTATATTAAAGGGGTTATATCCCTTAGGGGGTTAATGCCGTCAGTGCACCTCACCATGTGCACTGTAGGCATTGCTGGAGGGGGTCTGCAGCGTCCCTTTGGCCCCTTGCTGCAGCCTCTTTCATTCCTTTTACTGTACCTCCGTTCATATTCTCTTTCTTCCATCTAACTTTCCATCCTCTCTAACAATTTTTTCATAGTGCAGCTGCGAGATTTTCTTCCTGTTACACCTATAAAACCTTCTTGGTATCAGTTTCCTTTTCAGCGCTGAATGACCTGAGGGGTCCCAGCGTTTGGCCATTGGCTTAAATTCTGTATTCTATTCTAAAGGGATGATAGCTTCTTTAGAACTCTTTTAGGATCATTTAGCCTCGCCCTTCGGCTTTTTGGTACAAGCTTCTGGGTTACCAACTTGTGCTGTCTTTAATGTTTAAGTGAATTAAAGTGCGAGAAAATTCAGCAGGAGATAGATAGTCCTGTAAGAACTGCTTAATATAAGATACTTTAGTAGGCATCTATTGAAATGAGACATCATGAAAGGTTGCCTGAACTGCTCAGTATTCCAAAAACTAAACATCTCAGTGGATTTTTAGCCGAAAGTTATTTTTTATTTCATTACCAGGGTTGTTCATGAAAACTGCACACTAAACAACGAAAACTGCTGTTGTCATCACATTTGTTCTTGGCGGCGTCCCTTCGGCCCCTATAAGCTGCAACCCCTTTCATTCTTTTTACTGTACTGCCCTTCATATTCTCTTTCTTCCATATTACTTTCCACCCTACTCCTAGCAGTTGTTTCGTAGTGCAAATGCGAGGTTATCTTCCTGTTACTCCTGTAACACTATTTACTCTCAATTTCCCTGCCAGCGCTGAATAACCTTAGATCCCAGCGCTTGGATTTGGCCTAAATTTTATATTCCAATCCCTTCCGCCATTATCGCCACCAGTCCTGTCGTCATTAGTAGTAGTTCGGGGTAACAACTGTCAAGGCTATGGTGGTGGTGTTAAAAATAACGATCTGTCAGTCATTAGCATTGCTAACCTCATTTCTGTTCTCAAGTTTCTTTAGTTTTTCCCCAGGGAAGTGAAACATTAGAATGGGCTTGACTGAGCAGTATCATCTGCTTCTCTAGGGAAGAATTCGACAAGAGTGGATTATAATGTCAGCGAGGGATGTACTGCAAGTTAACAGCTGGTTTTTACCTCAGCCACATAATATCCTGCGAGTGTTGAACTATACTCTGTTTTTTTTCATCTGTCCATCCGCCTGTGGTGTTTTTGTATGGCAACACTGCGTCCCGGGCTTTAGATAGTTACGCTAATTGTAAGTTTTAGGTAAATAAAAGGATATCTGGGTGTACATTTGTAACTGAAAAGTGTTTTAATAATTTACTGTATGCGAATTACACCGTTAATATTCGAAATAGGATATTATTATAATCGTTGAATGTAAGCTGAATGTAACTCTCTAAAGCCCGGGACGCAGTGTTGCCATACAAAAACACCACAGGCGGATGGACAGATGAAAAAAAACAGAGTATAGTAAAGCTTACCTGTCAAGAACCGTTTCAGATCCTTTTCTCTTACTCGGGGAGTAGGCGTTGGGTTAAAGATACAAGAATTTTAGGATCAGATATTTGGTTTTATTTATTAGAATGGAAATGTAGAAAAATAAGTAATGTGATGTTAAACAGTTCAGAAAAAGGATTTCTAATAAGATATAGCGTATTTATTTTAATTTTCGTTTGTTAAACAAGGCTCTCGATCTATGTTACCATAGATTTTAGCATGTATTAATTTATTTGGTGTAGTGAATTTAGGCTATGTTTCTGTTCAATTATTTTTTGTTTCCACTTATAACCGAGTATGTATGAACGTGTTTAATTTGTGTCCTTTTTATTTAAGTATACCGATCTCAGGGTCCGGGTTCGATTCCCGGCTCTGCCAACGCGAAGCCAGAGGAATTTATTTCTAGTGATGGAAATTCATTTCTCGATGTGGTTCGGATCCCACAATAAGCTGTAGATCCCGTTGGTAAGTAACCAATTGATTTCTAGCCACGTAAGAATATCTAATCCTTCTGGCCAGCCCCAGGAGAGCTGTTAATCAGCTTAGTGGTTTGGTTAAACTAAGATATACTTAACTTTTTTTTCTCACAAATTATGCATGAGGGGAAAACCTTGCAAGCGTCCAGAGTAAGCTGGAGGTCTGATCACGCCTTGTGTGTGTGTGTGTGTGTAACAACTCCTCTATTTTCTTTTACCTTTTAACTAATTAATGACGAAGTTTCCTAGTAGTTTCATCACGTTCACGTGATCGATTAATTTAAAAACTACAGAAAAAAGTCTGTTGTAATACATCAGAAGTGGACATCACATGGAGTAAATTTTCGTTTGCTTAACTGTTCAGAATTTATTTTGAATGGTAATGTACTATATTAATGCTGGAATAATCTCGGCATCTCTTCTTCAACTCCTTGATGCTCATAATAACCACTTTCTTTCGCTAGTTCTTATACTGAAGAGTGATAAGTGAAAGTTGGATTTCGCGTCTATTAAGTGGCCTTAGAACAGGTTGCCCCATGGACTCAGTCAAGAGACGGTAATTAGGCATAAGAGTAAAATCCGCAATTACAGCCTCTAGAAAATCAACCAGAAACTGTTGTTGTCTGTTAATGTGATTACCATAGTTACTCCAATATTGTTTGTCCTTTCTATTTTCTTTAACCAATTGCTGGAAGCTTCCGTTTTCTATTCATACCAGCGTCAAAAACAAGTCTATGTAAATAAAAGTTTTTGAGAGCCAAACGGTGATTTACAGTGAAAGATAGTTTGTTCCTCGGAGCTTGGCGAAGCTCCAGAAAAAAATTGTAAAAATAGTCATTAAAATCACAGACAAACGAAATCAAGATTACCAAAAACAAATATGACCGTCTTGGCAACGCCATATAGGTACTAGACGAATAGATTATTCAAGTCTCATTTCATCGGCTTCATTTACAAAGTACCCACTCTTTTCATCTGGATAACCTCATCAGAGAGGCTTGTGTCAATGAATTTAATAATTATGTAATATATTACACTGAAGCTAATGTTGATGAATATGTCTTTATTGAATCAAATTTCTAGCCGTTCGTCTCGTGTTAATCTAGGGAGGAGACAGGACTACGCGAAATTAATGCTGTACTTAGTTTGTGCGCGTTTATATTCATTACAGCTTGGTTACTGCGAGTTAGTATCATAAGCAGTTGAGCCTCTTTGTGTGTTCAGGAATTAATTTCAGCGATTAAAGTCAGCATCTACAGAGCGATTGCAGTTTCGTGGTTGTACATAATCCCTAGTGAGAAGTCACGTTACTTATGCGAAGACCTCTGAGAATCTCTCTCTCTCTCTCTCTCTCTCTCTCTCTCTCTCTCTCTCTCTCTCTCTCTCTCTCTCTCATTTCACACACACACACACACACATATATATATATATATATATATATATATATATATATATAGATATATATATATCTAATTAAAGGAGCCCATAAAAAACACCAAAAATATAAAAGAGAGAAAGTACTTTTTTCTCTCTATATGGACTCCTTTTATTAGATGGAATTCTGTTGTAACAGAACATTTTTATCAGTCATATATATATAATATATATATATATATATATATATATATATATATATATATATATATATTCATATATGCGCGCGGATGGTCGTCTTCCACTTACTATATTAATCCATCACATTCGTCTAACTTCTCATTTCAGTGCTCGGGGTAGTAAATAGGAAAGGCAATGAAATATTTAAAGAAACTGCCTGAGGAACTTGAGGTCCCCCAGGAATCTAACTCCGGACTCTTTGCTGTTAAGTGGAGCAGGTTCTTCCTCCACAGATATCCAGTCGTCTTTCATCATATTTTTGTTGTTTTGAACCTAAAGCTAATGAAGACGTAAATAGTGATCGATAACATTTCTTTTCGTCAAACAGTATATTTGGTATAGTATAATTTCACTCTTGAATATTTTGTTATTTATTATGCATTCAGTGAATATATTAATTGACACATCCCTTATCTGCAACACCTTTCATTCCTTTTTACGGTACCTCTTTTCATATTATCTTTCCTTCATCTTGCTCTCTACCCTCTCCTAGCAATGGATTCATAGTTGCAACTGCCAGGTTTTCCTCCAGTGACACCTTTCAGACCTTCCTATTGTCAATTTCCGTTTCAGCGCAAAATGACCTCATAGGTCCCAGCACTTGTCCTTTGGCCTTAATTCTATAATCTTTCTATTCTATTCATATGTTTTGACATTAATAAATGAAGGTGAGTAAAATGGTAGGTAATTTACTTTTATCAAACGAATTTTGCACATTATTATTTCACTGAGGATTATTTTGTTATTAATGCTATTCCGTGACTGAATTAATGTATTCATTTCTTTAAATAAGCAGACCTTTTTTTTTTTCGTTTTCTCTCG
>NC_087201.1:98531762-98534262 GCF_015104395.2 Macrobrachium nipponense | reverse complement strand
TTTGTTCCGTATCTGTCGGAGGATTGACGGGACGCGTCAATTAGTTGTTATTTTCAAGATCAAAGGCTTTTATTTTATCGGTAGAGGTTTGTCGTGTTTATTGCATTTAAGTTCCCGAAAGGAATAATCATAGGGAAGAGTTCCATAGTCCGGCGAGCTCTTTTATCTTTGTTTATTATTTAACTTTTTACTCGTCGTCATTTTTATTGTTGATTTTTCGTTCCGTTTTTTCGAGCGACGCCAAATCACCACAACGCCACAGTCGAGGTTTTTAAATGCGTCAGGATGATTCACGTCAATTAAGCAAAATTCGTCTGTAAATAATTATGACTTTTTTTTTGTTCGGGAATTGATCAATATATCAAAGGTCTCTCTCTCTCTCTCTCTCTCTCTCTCTCTCTCTCTCTCTCTCTCTCTCTCTCTCTTGATGAGTCATCATCGCGGGAGTATAATTGAATATTTCATAAATTTACTCTCGTGTAGTAGCACCCTGCTCAAGAAACTGTTTGACTGTATTTAAATGAAAGAAACTCTCTCTCTCTCTCAAATAGGAATGCATAGAATGTAATCTGACACCCAAAATATAGAACCTCACCTGTAAATTTGTTTTGCCTCTCTGCTGTAAACAGTTGGTACTTCTCTCTCTCTCTCTCTCTCTCTCTCTCTCTCTCTCTCGGATTCTTGTGTGTGTGTGCGTGTGTGTGCGCACGCGCGCGCGTGTGTGTATGTTTCTCTGCTCCTTTTTCTAGAAATTTTTCTGTGAATATTGTAGTAGTGCCTAATTTATAATGAATGACGAATCCATCGACTTTCTAAGAGATGATGGGATCCAACATCATTCAAATTCTGGTGAATTTTTCTTTCGGCATAAAATCTATATGAATAAAGTCTTTATTCGCTTGATGCTCCCAGGTAATTGATAATGTTCAGGCTGAATTGACAATTTTGGCTGATTCGCCGGAAGAGGTACCTCCCGTAGGGGATTAGTGCCGTCAATGCATCTCATGTGGCGCACAGTAGGCAGTACTTAAGGTTCTTTGCAGCGTCCCCTCGTCCCTTAGCCGCAACCCGTTTCATTCCTTTTACTGTACCTCCGTTCATATTCGCTTCATGCCACCTTGCTTTCCACCCTCGCCTAACAATTGTTAAGTAGTGCAACTGCGAGGTTTTCCGCCGGTTACACCTTTTAACCCTGTTTACTGTATAATCATTTCCGTTTAAATGCCGAATGACCTCATAGGTGCCAGCGCTAGACCTTCGGCTGAAATTCTATATTCTCTCTCCCAGAAGAGTTACGGATTTTTTTTCTAGTTGTGAGCATCCATTTTAAGGTTGGATATTTTTCCAGTCCAGAGACCAGAGATCTCACTCCTTTTCTAAGCAGCGGAGCAGTCCAAATGAAATAGAAGGTCGTGACAAGAAAGAAGCTTAAGTATATCTTAGTTTAACCAAACCACTGAGCAGATTAACAGTTCTCCTAGGGCTGGCCCGAACGATTAGATATGTTTAAGTGGGTAGGAACCAATTGGTTACTTAGCAACGGGACCTACAGCTTATGGAGGGATCCGAACCACATTATATCGAGAAATTAATTTCTATTCGCCAGAAATAAATTCCTCAGATTTCACCTTAGCAGAGCGGTCGTGACAAGAACTATGTAGAGCACGGGTAACGATATTATTTATGAGAGCAATTAAAAGAACTGATGGCAATCGGAAGTTACATGATACGTGACACCACCTCCCTAAAATGTTTGAAGGAAAAAAACCTTTCCGGGAAGTGTACATTAGAAAAATGCTGACAGTTTGGAAATCTGCAGAAATGGCATGATGCAGACAAGCCTTCAATTCAAACGTGTTGGAATTGGGGTAGATCATGTCTCGATGACCCCGTTTCTAGTTCGTTACAAGATTTATTTATATGTCATTTTATTTAACGAAGGAAAGAATAGATGACACTACATTTCGTGGAAAAGGACTTTTGACGAAATAACGAGTATTTATTGAGTTAAGAGTCTACTTGAAGTTCGGGTCATTGAAATATATTGAAAATATGAACATTTCTCTCTCTCTCTCTCTCTCTCTCTCTCTCTCTCTCTCTCTCTCTCTCTCTCTCTCTCTGTGTGTGGACATTTGTCTAGAGCATTTATCCTTCATACCGTAAGTAATGTTTTCCAAGGTCACGTCTTTCCCTTTCTGCAACATTATATCTTGTCCTGGCTAAATGGCATCCTAATCGCTTTCAGTATAAATCCCCCTCCCCACCTCTCTCTCTCTCTCTCTCTCTCTCTCTCTCTCTCTCTCTCTCTCTCTCTCTCTCACATTATTTATGCACTTATCGGGCAGACCTTCCCGTGTTGAAGATGCTAATACAAAAATCCCAAGGTTATATCCTTTGTATTCTTTGCGTATTTTTATTCCTCAATTTCCTTCTCTCTCAGTCAGCAAGTTACTCTTTGCCTTTTCATGCACCTTTATTTTACAATTACGTATTTTGTAAA
>NC_087201.1:98519262-98526762 GCF_015104395.2 Macrobrachium nipponense | reverse complement strand
GGCTTAAATTCTATACTCCTATTCTTATTCCAAGTTTTTTGTTTAAACCTGTGTTAAAAGACTTTTCCATAAACTATCTTTTTCAAGAAACTTACTCGTGCAATTAGAAAAAGTGTGGGGTGGTCGTATCGTAGAGCGTCGGCCTCCACACCTTGTATTTTGCAGGTGCTGCGATGTCATGAAACCTGGTAAACAACGGTCTTCTCAGCCCCTTGATTTCAGTCTCTCCAAGTTTTCGTATCAGTGATTGAGATGCCGACACACTAGTGCCACTTTAAAAGCGATTTTCTTGAAATAGTCGTCCTTATGGTGTCCATTCTCTTGCTATTATTTTCAAAGCTTCATTTTGTTAATTTTTGTCATGTTTCTTATTTAAGTGTGCAAATATGCAATTGTGAACATCATAAAGATACCATTGCATATAAATGTTCTCGAATTTCACCGGTGATTTAGCTCTGACGGACCTTCCTGACTGAAGGTTGTCTTGTGTATGAGACAGTTCTTTATAAAGCTATTTCAAAAGCAAAACTGTTGGGGAAACTTATGCAAGTCGGGTAGAAATCAAAACAAACTAAGAAATATGACCCATCATGAGTGTTCATTGAAGATTCAAGTGAGTTTCCCCAGAAGTAAATAAATTGTCTACCCGTAGTGGGGTGTGCACCTTAAGCATTACCTAATCCCAAAGATCCTTTGCAGCGTTCCTTAGGCCCTTTGCTGCAATCCTATTCACTCCTTATACTTTACATCATAACATATTAACTTTCTGCCATCCTACTTTCCACCCTCTCCTAAAATGGATTTATAGTGCAACTGCGATGTTTTTCCCTGTTACACCGTTAAAATATTTTCAATTTAAATTTCCCTTTCAGCAATGAATAATCTCAGGTCCCTGCGTATGCCCTTTGGCCTAATTTCATATTCCAGATTTCCGGTGAATAGTCTACGGTAAACTGACAATATTTTTCACTTCCTAACTGCTTCGTGCAAGGTGTACGTATATAAACAATAGAATTCGAGTGAAACTTTATTCCTAGAATCATGAAAATATTTTCTCCTTTTGCAGGGGCCTTGTCTTCATCTGCCACGGCTTTGGGGAACACCTTCAGTGGTACGAAGATCTGGCTCTCAGACTAACGGCAACGGGACTTCTTGCCTTCGGTCACGACCACGGTAAGTGTAGTACAACTTGGTTGACTGACCGGTCAGAAAACTCGACTCGGGAATAGACGACTCTGGAGTCCAGTTCATTGATAAAACGGCAATTACTGAGAGCAGATTTTAAAAATGTTTGTAGATTGATTGGATTTATGAAAATATGGCCCTACGGCCAAGCACGGGGCACTTTCAGTCATTCGGTGCTTACGATGAAAAGAGGAGTTGGAGTTTTTGGACAGGAAAAAAATGGGAGAAACGAAGTTGGAACGGAGAGAAAGTACAAAATGAAAAATTGGGTGCAGCTAGGGTCAGAAGGGACACTGCAAACTACCTTTAGTAATGCCTACATTGAGGTGCAGTCAGAACTCTCCCTCTTACGGGGAATTTGGACAGGTAATTCGGGGTTAACCTTTTTTATGCATTTAAGATTTATTACGAAAACACTCGTTCATTCCCTTGAAATGCTTAGTAGCTCCCATCTGTCAAATCTTTCTCTATGAGTGCAAGGTCCACCGATCGTTGCGTCGTTCAACAGATGCCTAAGACGATCCTGAATGCCTCTTTTCCATTTCAGTTAAGCGTCTTGCTTTTCGTTGTCAGCCGTATATGGATTGAGAGAGAGAGAGAGAGAGAGAGAGAGGGGGAGAGAGAAGAGACGAGAGAGAGAGAGAGAGAGAGAGAGAGAGTACGGATACGCGCAGTACCGACGCTCAGGAATAAATTACATAAACCAATTCTTTGAGAGCAATATCTTTTGTTTAGTAAATCTGTATACTGTTTTGCTCTTTATCGCTTTGTTTTCCCGAGGTTGTTTCGACCCATTTTCGTATGTTTCGGATTGTTCTCTGTAAAAAGATTTCCGAATCTAACTTTATTTTCATTTTGACGCTTTTTTTTTATCCCTAATGAGATGTTGTTCTTGGTCCTTATTCGCTCAATCGAGCTCCGTGCTTAACTTTCGGTCGATAACTCCCTCTAGTTAACCTATATAGTGTATTAACCCAGTTTCCTACTTGCCTTTCCTCACTTCCTCTCACCTTTCCTTCTTTCTTATTTACCACCAATTGATAATATTTTATTTATATGTATATATATATATTATATATATATATATATATATCTATATATATATATATCTATATATCTGTATATATATATATATATATCTATATATATATATATATATATATATATATATATATATAGATATATATATATATATATATCTGTAGATATATATATATATATATAGATATATATATATATATATATCTGTAGATATATATGTGTATATATCTATATATATATATATATATATATATATATATATATATATATATATATATATATATATGTAGTATATATATTGTATGTATGTATGTATTTATATCTAATGGCGATATTCTTGGATGAACCCCTGTGCAAAGGCCCAGTACGATATTATTATCAACATTTCCCTTTTTCTCCATTACTTATTTCACGCCAATTATCCAACCTTTCCATGTACTCCTCTCCAATCGTAACGCTTCCTAGCGTCTTTGTCCCACTTCTGCTAATGTACAAATTTATCGCCCTTTCCAGTCTTTTCTTTTTGACGCTACTTATAGTAATGCTAACAGCTCATCAAAACAATTGTATTCCTTTTATTTTCCATAGCCATCTAGGGGACATACTTTACTTCCAACTTTGTTTCCGTAAATGCTTCAGCTTTCTTTCCAATGTTTTTGATTACCACCTGCGACCTACTTTTATTCAAATATTCTCTCGTGTGTGTGTGTATATATATATATATATATATATATATATATATATATTATATATATATATATAGATATATATATATATAATATTCATACATTCATACATTCATACATATATATATACATATATATATACATATATATATATATATATATATATATCTATATATACGTACATACTATATCTATATATATATATATATATAGGTATATATATATATATATATATATCTATATATATATATAATCCACACATCATAGGGCACTATAGTAGGCAGGAGAAGGGGGTAGGAACACATACACTTCCAGTACATAATTTATTGCCAACCCGTTTCTTGACCCATGGTCACATCATCAGGATATCTATATAAAAAGGAGCATTCAGAGCACATAATGAAAAGAAATATACAAAATATAAGATAAGAAAACTTAATATGGAAACTAAGGTAAACAAATACTGAATCACACTTAAATACATTTACACATTGAAAACCTTCCATTTTTTTTCTCAGCTTTTCATTCTCATTCGTGTGTACCTCCTCGTCATCCTTCTTAAGATTTTTGTTTTTTATCAATTCTGTTCTTACTTCACTATAATCTTTATGATGCTTCACTTCCTCTCGCCTTTTTCCTCATCCTCTTGCCCTTTCCCCTTCCTCTTCTTTCTGATACCCTTTCCTCTTGCCCTACCTCCTCTTGCCTTTTCTTCTTCCTCTACCTGCCCTTTTCTCTTCCTTCTCCTGCCATTTCCTCATCCACTTCCTCCTCATCCCCTTTCCTCTTCCTCCTTCTCTTCCTGCCCTTTTCTCTTTCTCCTCCTGCCATTTCCTAATCCCCTTCCTCCTCCCCTTCCTTATCCTGCCCTTTCCTCTTCCTCCTCCTCTTTTCCCTTCCTCTTTTCCTCTTGCCCTTTCCTCTTTCCCCTCCTGCCCTTTCCTCACCCCTCTCCTCTTTCCCTGAACTCTCTCTCCTCCTGCGCTTTCCTCATCCCCTTCCTCCTGCTGCCCTTTGCTCTTCCTCCTCCTGACCTTTCCTCTTTATCCTTCTGTCATTTCCTCTACCTCCTCCTGCCATTTCCTCTTCCCCTTCCTCTTCCTGTCCTTTGTCCTACTTCCCTCCTCCGCCATTTCCTCTCCCCTTTTCCTCTTCCTGCAAATTTTTCCTCCTTCCTCCTCCTGCCCTTTCCTTTTCCTCTTCCTCCTCTTGCCCTTTCTTCTTCCTCCTCCAGCCCTTTCCTCTTCCTCTTCCTGCCCTTTCCTCTTCCCCTTCCTTCTCTTACCCTTTCCTTTTCCCCCTCCTCCTCCTCCTCCCCTTTCCTCTGCCTCCTCTTGCCCTTTACCTTTCTTTTTCCTCCTTCTGCCCTTTCTTCTTCCTCTTCCTCCTCCTGCCCTTTCCTCTTCCTCTTCCTCCTCCTGCCCTTTCCTCTTCCTCCTCCTCCTCCTTCCCTTTCCTCTTCCTCCTCCTGCCTTTTCCTCTTCCTCTTCCTCTTCCTCCTTTTCCTCCTCCTCCTCCTGCCCTTTCCTCTTCCTCCTCCTCCTCCCCTTTCCTCTTCCTCTTCCTCCTCCTGCCCTTTCCTCTTCCTCTTCCTCCTCCTGCCCCTGTCCTTTCCTCTTCCTTTCGCCCCTCCGTTTTCTCATCCTCCCTAGCAAATCATTAAGATCAAAGCGGCGCTGTTATCAAACCATTACAAAGGCTAAAGCGGAAGTTCTATTGGAGAGAGAGAGAGAGAGAGAGAGAGAGAGGAGAGAGAGAGAGAGAGAGGCTAAATGGAATATCCACGGTGAAAGGGAAAGTGATTAGAGGTATCTTTTGGTGATATTTTTCTCCGTTGCCTTCGTTACTGGGAAGAATACTTTGTTGTTGTCGGCTGCCTTTTGTCAGGCCTTGCTGTTGGTGGGATTGCTTTTGTTTTTTTGTGTTTTATTTTCACTGTGACCTGAGTCGGACGGTTCCCACTGAGGCTCTTGGCAACATTTTTTTGATGACGTTGGTACTCATTGATAGTTTCATTAATTTTCACAATTTCTTGGGAATAAACAGTTAGTATGCTGGTACATCATTATGTACAGATTTACCCTTTGTGAACTAATGGTCATTCAGGCTGTAAACTCTTCCTTTTATGATACACTGCACAATTGACAGTAGGTAGCCTCGGCAAAATTGCTTTTTTTGTAACTAGGTTATATGTAATTAACAATGTCATAAGCCTATTGGATGAATCCTCTACCGCTGATATATCATTTCACTCCAAGCGTAACAACAGTCTCCTTGCGTTCTTCGTTTGAGGGATGGCGGGGTTTAATGTCGTCAGTGCACCTTATGTGGTGCACTGTAGGCATTTCTAAACAGTGTTTCCAGCGTGCTTTCGGCTCTTAGCTGAACAGACTTTTTTGCCGTTTACTTTACCTCTATCCTCGATTCCTTTCGTTAGTCTAACACTTTCTAGTGTATGTGGGTTTTCTCCCAGTTCCACCTTTCGATCTTTGTACTTCATCATTTTTGTGGATCTCTTGACCATCCCGTTCAACCACTTCAGCTTCCTTTTCAATGACTTACGCGCTGAACGACTGAAACTGCCCCAGCGGTTGGGTTGACAGCCTGAATCTCATTAAGTCATAACAAGTTTTTCCACGTGCAAATCCCACTTGATACCGGCGCGAGTTGTAAACGTTCCTTATCTTGTGGTGTCTTCTTTAATCAGTGCCAGTGTCGGTCACCTTGCCTGGTATTGACCACCCTGATTGTAGGTCTGAGCTGTAAACCCAAGGAAGCAAGTAACATTCATTTCAGACACTTGTTTATGAGATCTAAGACTTATTGTCGCTGCAGTTATTTATGACTGGTCATGAACGCTCATTGCTCCGAAAAGAAATCGGAGAGTGTTGAGTATCAGAAACTCTGTGGCTCTCAGGCTTCCGTTTAGAGAGACTGTTTTCATAGTGACGCTCGGTAAATGTGTTATAAATCGCTAATATATTCTCTCAGTTCATCTCTATTTATTTAGGTAATATCAATAGTAATAGAGGAATAGGGGCCAAGTCAACCTCTGTATATCTGTTAGCTAGTGATTTAACTTTGTAGGAGTTAGTGCCGTCAAGAGTACTTCACGCGGTGCAAGGTAGGCATTACTTAAGGGCCTTTGCAGTGTCCATTCGGCCTCTAGCTGCAACCCTTTCCATTCCTGATATTATACCTCTATTCATAGTCTCTTTCCTCTATTTTACTTTCCACCGTCTCCTAATAATGGTTTCAGCATTATATTCAGCGCCGAATGACCTCTTAGGCCAAAACTTTTACATTCCAAGTCCAGTCTCTATGCTTGAAATATTATTCTTTCTGCAGTTATCATGACAACAGCATGCTCATGATTCTTTTGGAGTTCGATTGTCGTTGCTCATGCTCTTCCTGTGGCGGCATTCCCCTTGAAAAGATGAGCGCATCTCCTCAAGTCCAGTACTTGGAATTTATAGTCATCATCCGACCAAACTAAAATCGAGAGGACCTGGGTCAGATGTTTTATTTGTTATCAATAAAGCAGATGTAAAAAATATTCTAGTTATGTACCAGTTGCATCGCACATAAGACTGTATCAGCTGCATTATGTTGACCTGCATTTTCATTTTATTGTGAAAGGTTTTGTACTGGTTTAACGTGGAGTTCTTCGCCCGTATTAGTACCCCAGTAGAGAAAGAGTGCCGTCAGTGCATCTCAAGTGGTGCACCGTTGGTATTACTTGAAGTTCTTTGCAGCGTCGCTTCGGTCTCTGGCTGCAACCGCTTTCATTAGTTTTACTGTATCTCAGTTCATATTCACTCTCTTCCATCTAACTTTCTGACTTCCCACTCTTTCTGACAATTGTTTCATCGTGAAACTGCGAGGTTTTCCTCCTGTGACACCTTTCAAACCTTCCTACTATAAGTGTATGGCCTCATAGTTCCCAGCTCTTAGTCATGGATCTAAATTCGATTTTCCAATTATCACACACGTGAAACGTAGATTTATGGATCCTCTTTGTTTTTATTGTTGGGTTATTATTCAGACGTACGAAAATACAGTTCCCCTCAAACCGGGTCTGATTTTCACTTGGTCTTTTCCTTTCCTCAAAATTCCCGAAGGAGAGGCTGATGCTAGTCTTGAAAATAAGGCATTCGCGTGAGCTGATAATTACAACACGAGAATGGAGTTCATCGTTTAGAATTATCACATATTTTCCGTGACGTGATCAAAATGTTTACGTTAATTCGTCAATCTTCAGTAGCCGTCGTTATTGTTTTTGCCATATTTTTTGTCTTAGCTCTCAGTCTTCTCATTATTATTATTATTATTATTATTATTATTATTATTATTATTATTATTATTATTATTATTATTATTATTATTATTATTATTATTCTCCTTAAACATGGAGAGAAACGTGCTATTACAGTGGAGCCATCCCGCACTTTCATTCTCCCAGTTTGTCCCCGAATATGCATTTTGTAACTGAGCCCCGGAAAACATGCAAATGAAATTTGAATAATGAATACCACTGAAGGGAACTACGGAAGCAGAAAGCGTCGTGAAATAAGAGAGCTTAGATATC
>NC_087201.1:98509262-98514262 GCF_015104395.2 Macrobrachium nipponense | reverse complement strand
TCAGAAGTACTTCGTTTTTATTTGTTTTTGTATCTGTTCTGTGCCCTCGTTTTCTATAAGTGTGTTGGACTTTTCAAGGTCAACTTCAAGTTTAATCAGCTGATTCGATTCTGAAAAAACCTGTTTTGCTTTTTTGAATCTCATTTTTGATAATGAGAAATTTGTGATTTAATGTGCAGATTCGAACGAGCATCATTATGATGATGGTTTTGTTTGTAGTCTGGAAAAATTTAATGTCCTCAGTACACGCATATACTATTTATTTTATAATATATTATATTAGAATTATTATTACTATATTATATTATTTACTATCTATATATATGTTATATATATGGGTATATAGGATTTATAAACGTTTAGATATTATGGGGTTATATATATATAGATATTATATAATATATATATTATATAATATATATATATAATAATTAATATTATTATTATGGGGTATACAATCCACAATGAAGTAAATTTCTTCTTGTAGTTTTAAAATATAAAATCTTGTAAAGGATTAAAGCTTTCGACCATCAACTGTGGCTGAACAAGACCACAGTTGATGGTCGAAAGCTTTAATCCTTTACAAGATATTTATATTTTAAACTACAAGAGAAATTTACTTCATTGTGGATTGTATCCCCATTTACTTAGAGGTACGACATAGTACCATGGGCTTCTGAATATATATATATATATATATAGTATTATATATATGATATAGATATATATATAATATATATATCATATTATATTATTAATATATTATGTAATAATATATATATACATATATATATATATATATATATATATTATAATATTTATATATGTATATATATATATATATATATATATATATATATATATATATTATATGTGTATAATTATATACATATATATTAATAATATTAATAATATAATATTATATTATATATATATATATATATATATATATATATATATATATATATATATATAATATATATAGACGTCCCATCTCCAAATGAGGACTTTAAAAGTATATGAAAATATAGTTTTTAAAATGAGGAATGTGGTCCTTGCAAAGCATCGTGGGTTGGGTTAACACTGACACGTCTGTCGAGAAGACTGGCGTTCCACCTTCAGGATGGTGGTGCCATTAAGTGGCACTGCTTGGTAAAGCCGAAACAAAGAAAAGGAGTAATGTGAGAAGTTGGAGAGAAAGGAAAAAGCTGTATTAGTTGAGTTGGGCCTAGAAAAGGCTTGATGAAACTGGAAGTGATTCAGTGCTAAGGTCCTTAGGATCCAGGGATTACGAGGTACTGTTTTCAAGAGAAGACTGTTGTTTTTTTGTGATCGTTGCTCAAGATTGATTCGTAGGAAATCTAATCCTCTGCACTAACAGCCAAACAACTATTATGGTGAATATCTTGGTGACACAGGGACGTTTCGGTTTCACCACACTGTCATTTTCAACCTAAATAGAGACAAAACACAGATCACAAGATTATATATATATATATATATATATATATATATATATATATATATATATATATATATATATATATATATATTACTACTACTACTACTACTGCTATGAGATTCAGGGCCTCTGTAACTCGGTTTTTTTCGCAATAACTTTTTATCTATGCATTTCATAAATATAACGCTTATTCAGAATACACATTATATCTACACATAAATTTTGACTGTATTCTGCATTACGTAGGTTGAATAAACTTGGTACTTTATAATCGTTAAAAGTGTCTTTTTTTTTGGTTGAAGGACGGGGTATTTTTCATCTTAACTCAGAGAGAAGGTTTCAAACGCACGCGTTACGTAACTTATGACAGCATTTTCTTCCCTCTTTCTCGATGGATGATTGGCTATACGTAACGAAGGCTAAACCTCTGACAACAATGACATGCAAATATAAATACGAGCAAAGCAGTACACCTTTATGAACTCTGAAGCTTCTCCACTGATAATTGTGATAATGAACAAACCAACAAAATATGTTAATAAATACAAAAACACTTCGATTATTAGTCTAACTCCCAAAATAAGTGTCCTAAGAAATTACAGTCTACTTTATAGGTCACACTCAGATGACAAGATGTAGGGAATAGTTGGTAATTTTCAAAAAACATAGTAGACAAGCTGATTTGATAAAAAACTGCTATATCTAATGTCAATTAATTTTTTATATTGGCTATCTACCTATTTACTGAAAAAAATAGCCGGTACCGTATTTTGGCTTTAAACCTTCACCAATAATTATCGTCAGAATGATGACTTCACGAGGCTCCACCCACTTTGGCCTCGTTATAATTCAGGATAACACTGAAGGCTATCATGGGCATTGTTGGATTAGAAAATTTAACTTCTGTCTATAAAAACTCATTTCTCGAGCAGTTGTAAGAAATGCTAAATGATCCTCAAGGATCCCAGCAGTTGGCCTAAACGTTTAATTCATGTATATTACTGCTATTACTACAGTAGTATTGCTACGCTAGCACCCTACCCACATCTATGTATCGTCCCGCCATTCATAAAGTCTTTATATCCAACACGTCGTACGGCCTAAAGAAGAAGAAGAAAAAAAATATCGGATGATCTGTTGGTCTGCTGGAGATTTTAGCACATATAAGCTTGTATTTACTTTGGATAAAAATCTTATTTTAACAAAAATAGTTATATAAAGGCTGATTACATACAATCTCTCTCTTTCTTGGTGGCATAGTGAATAGTTAATGGAAATTTTCAAAATCCTGAATGACATTACAAGTATTATAATCACGTTACGCTAAATACAAATCAGACCATAAACATTGGATTTAAACTATAAACTGAATAATTACCTATTCAGGCTATAGTAAGTATGGCCACGGGCTTTCTCTTGACTGATAAAGTTACAATTCGTAAGACAAATGCAGTTTTGCAACCATGGGGAAAATTCCAAATCCTGTTAGCCATTCTTGACTGCAATGGGTTTCAGAGCCGATGGAACAAGGAGAATAAAGTTTCTGTCTGGCGGATGGGCGGGGCAACATTTCGTAAACGGTGTTTACCTTGCTTACGTAATGAATGCTTTTCGACTCTTGGCTCGTAATCATTAGCCATTGGCGTCGGCTAGATAATTATTACTCTTTAAAAATTAAAACTATCGGGTTTAGGTTATTGATAATGCTGATAAAAATTGGTGTGTGGTTGTAAAATATACATATGTCAACTTTCAGCTACATCCGATGCTTTGATAAGGAGCAAAGTCCAAAAAACCGTGTTACAGAGGCCCTGAATCTCATAGTAGTCACGTACAATCCAAAGGAACTTCATACTCGAGAAACGTCCCAATATAACAAGATGTTCTCAATAGCGCTTTCTTTGTTTTAATAACAGTAGACCATATTTCAGAATCTGTAGGAATAAATGGCCGGTTTGGCGTCGACGAGGATTTGTGTAGGAAAGAGGCTAGCGATGCCTTGTGTACGTTTGGATAGACATACTGCTGGTGAACCTTTAGCCTGCGCCTACTACAGTTAGTACTCGCGTCATCCCGCCTCCCACTCTCGTGGTACGGGCTACAGTATTTACTCATTTTCTTATCTTCATGAGGGGGGGGGGGGGGGGGGGGGGGGGGGGGGGGGGTGGCCGCGGCTATTGCCGTTAGCTGAAACACCTGTCATTCCTTTTGCTGAGATATTCATCCTGTTACGCCTTTAAAAACTTTTGACTCTCAAATTTCCCTTTCAGCCCCGAATGACCTCATAGTTCCCAGCACTTGGCTTTTGCCCTAAATATTCCATTCAATAACAGTTCCGTGTACTTATGTTCTGACGTTTGCCGAGTCTTTTGTTCGTGTTCGTAAGTATTGCTGACTTCTTTCCCGTGCGTTGAACTCCGCCAGTTTACCTTCGATGGCTGCCTCTGTAGGTGGACTGAATGTGGTGGCGCAGTGATCCAGCAGTGAGTGCGGAGGCTCGTTGACTTAAGCAGATGCAGTTTCATGTAAACGCAAAACCTTGAAAATGTGTATTGTCATCGTTTGCCGTTACAGCGAGGTATGGGAAGCGTTGTTAACAGGACGACTTCCGTGCATAGGCCATGCCGACTGGCGTAGTTTAGTTAGGAAATAGTACCCTCTCATCCGCTATAATTGGCAAAAATGAAATGATAATCCTCTGCCTGATTTTCCTTTTCCTCTCCCATCACAATTTAAACATTGGAATAATTTCATGCCTAAGTATGCTCTGGGCATGATGATAGTTTGTTATACCGAGGCATCAGGCATCATTACGTGTGTCATTGCACAGCGCTGTGCGAAACTGTCCTTCCAGCATTTAAGTTAAATCAGAGAAATAGATACGGATTCATTTTAATCTTACTCTAGATTTAAAAATATATACTTACATAATATCTATCCTATCTATCTATCTATCTATCTATCTATATATATATATATATATATATATATATATATATATATATATATATATTATATATATATATATATATATGTGTGTGTGTGTGTGTGTGTGTGTGTGTGTATTTATGTATATATTATATAAAGATTGATAGGTAGCTCAATGGCTAGCGTCATAGAAAAAGTCGTCGTTTGCCGGTCATTCGGTGGTTCGAATCCACCTGGTGACAAATTGCTTATCAATTATAGTGTCTCCTTCGGTGTGCATTCCGAGGTTGAGTTAATTTCACTTTAAACATTTTTCTTTGGTTAATTAATATTTGTCGGTATAAAAATGTCACGTCACGGTGTATTATGCCAAAAATTCATCGACAGAGAGAGAGAGGAGAGAGAGAGAGAGAGAGAGAGAGAGTCTCAAGAAGTAGAGAGACAGACAGACAGACAGACGGAGTCACAAACGAGGCGGCAGGCGATTCAAAATGAGTTTTAATGAGGACCCAAAGGGGCGTTTGCCATCATCATAACAAGTAGTCAGGTGAGGCGACAGGGACAATTGTGAGTTGATTCGGTGGGAGGGAACTTTTGCCTCCATCATTAT
>NC_087201.1:98484262-98504262 GCF_015104395.2 Macrobrachium nipponense | reverse complement strand
AGTTGTATTTGAACAGAGATCTGTCACACTCACAACTGATCCCTGATCCTCTTTTGTTGCCGAGAGCAATCGGTTCCAGAGGTCCTTTATTCCTCACACCATTAGACAGAGGAACAGTCTCCCTGAGGATGTCTTGCAACTGCAACTTCTACAGTTCAAGTGAAGAGGCAACGCATTACTGCCCTAAAATAATTCTTGCATTGTAATAATTTACTTACATCATCTCTATTTATTTATTGATTTGCTCATTTAATTTTTCTTTTTTTCCTGCTGATCTCTTCTTTCAGTATTTCCTGCTACCTTCTATCGCTTCTTTCAAATGAACACCAAATTCTTTGGAAGCCTGAATTTCAGTCAATGGCCCCTGTGCTCTTGTTCCATATGAATAGGGTTCATGTTCTGACCAGTAATAATAATAATAATAATAATAATAATAATAATAATAATAATGTAGTAGTAGTAGTAGTAGTAGTTTTTTATCTTTTTGGTATATCACAGTCATCCTTGACGACTGGGTGGTTTTTATGGTGTGGGGTTCCGGGTTGTACCCTGCCTCTTTAGCTAAGGAGTCCATTACTTTTCTTTACTGTGTGCGATGTTTCTAGGAGCACACACTTCTGCATGAGTCCTGGAGCTACTTCAACATCTAGTTTTTCCAGGTTCCTTTTTAGGAATTTTGGCATCGTGCCTAGTGTCCCAATGATTATGGGTAGAATTTCCACTGGCATATCCCATATCCTTCTTATTTCTATTTTCAGGTTATAATACTTATCAATTTTTCTCTTTCTTTCTCATCTACTCTGGTGTCCCTCCAGTGGAGGGCTTTTGCTACTGAATCGTGCCTCTTTTTGTACTGGTTTTGTGCAAGTGCTGGACATGTATTGTTATTATTATTAATATTTATTGACTTCTCGATATTGATGGCTTATTTTGATATAAAACAGCTGTTTGAGTTATAATTTCCAGTTTGAGCTTGAATAACACAAAACGATCATATTTAATATTAAAAATATTGAAACCTTCCCTTGGTCACTAAAAAATTATACAAAGTGAATCCTCCAGACTGAGAAAAAAGATAAAAACTCCTCCGGACGATTTATTTCTTTTGTTTTCAAGGAAAAGCAAAACAACACTAGTTTTAATTCCCATCCATTTCTCTTTTGTCTTCCGCTGTAAACGAAGATGAATTTAGAGTGATATACACTGGATAAACCTCTCCAGAAGGGAAGAAAAAGATCTGTCATCATTATGAAGATCCTCGTAAATGACTCTCTCTCTCTCTCTCTCTCTCTCTCTCTGTCAGGATTACTTATTACATGACACAAAGAGGGACTGAGAAAAGAGTTTGAAACTGCAGACGACACAAAAAGGAACAGAGAGAGAGAGAGAGAGAGGAGAGAGAGAGAGAGAGAGAGAGAGAGAGAGAGAGAGAGAGAGAGAGAGAGAGAGAGAGAGAGAGATAAAATAGTTGCAAGGAAGTTGAAGACCATTCTTTCTTTATGGGATTCTTCTTCCTCAGATCTCGAAGGCTAAGGGTTTGGTTCACAAGTTGGCAAAAGATCAAGCTTTTAAGCCTCATTACCCGTCCGGAGATAACTTGCTATTGCCGTAGAGATGTAGAGATTTGTAGGAACTTTACTAATATATATATATATATATATATATATATATTATATATATATATATATATATATATATATATATATATATATATAATGCATGGCACTGGAATGGTAGATTGCTCGCTCCTACTCTCCATGACCTCAGAAGACGCTAATTACCTTTGACAGCTGGGTCGACTGGTAGGCTGCAGATCCGTAGCGAAATACGGCTCTTGCAGACTCGACCTAATCTCTCTACCTAGCCACTTCCACGTAATTTGTAAATGAACTAAGATAATGTTGCAGTGGCTTTCCCCTGAGACAAATGTTATCGTCACTTAATGGAAGTAAATTAGACATCCTACATTTGATACCGTTAATTACTGCTTACCTGTTCGTGACTTTTTTTTTTTGCAGGTATATACACCATTTCGATAAAATTTCTGGTTATTTTAGTATCGTAACAAGAATGACCACCTTTCAAGCTAAAGGAAATACTAAAAGAAAATCGTATTTACGTATCTGGTATGAATTAGGAAAAGTACCGATTCTTAATTTTACATTTGCTGGTCATTCGCGTATACGTGAAGAGATACAGAGCCTGAAGTAATATTACTTTTTCTGGTGCTCGTGTAGAAGCTTCAAATATGTCTTGCCTTTGTAATATGGAATTTCAAGTGCATTCATTGCGGAATAGGCCTGGTATATTTTCAATTTCAAAAGGGTTTATAGGATTTTAGAGTCTGCTCGAAAGCGTAAATCTTTGCTCTTCACTACTGCGTTATATTTGCGCTTCAAAGGTGAAGAAACAAATGTAGAATGTACACTGAAGTCCGCAAATATGTTTATTCAAATTCAGACTGATATTGCCGCTAGTCAACACAGAGAAATAAACTGTGACGTGTGCCGTGAAAGAAAATGGTGTTTGCTAACTCAACAAGAACACAGTTCACCGGAGAGTGTTGGGGTTGGGGAGGTGGGGGGGAGGCTTACGCAAAACAACAGTGATAGGATTAGCCCGAACCTCTCTGAGTGAGAGCAACAACAATACGAAACAAAACAACGACAGCAGGGCCGGGGTAATTCCTTGCCATCTAACGCCACCAACAGCAGAGTTCACCAATAATTGAACGATGTGAAAATAGAAGAAAAAAAAAAGTAAACCGGAAGAGGTATTGGGGTGAGGGGGGCATTGGCCCGTCTTGTCACGATGTTCAGCTTGAGGAAAGGCGAAATTTTTTAAAATGTGTAGGAAGGTGTACATTAAATTTGTTTCAAAAGGCTAATTTAATGGCATAATCCACGGCAATGAAAGGGTCCGGGCTAACTGACATTATGTAAACAATGAAACTTAAAATCGCGTCATTGGAAAATAATCCTCAAATAAACTTCTGTTGGGGAACCTTGAGATTGTCCTGCTTTGGTTTTGGCGGAAACCGCGAAGATCCCGGCGCTGTTTTCGCCATAAAGAAGGCCGAGAAACACAAGGCAATACAGTCACTCCAACGTAGCGGGATTCTGTACTTTTCAGATGCTACATTATGAGTATTTTTTGCTTTTCTGCCATCTAAGATGTGATGCAGTTTTAAATAAATCGTATTTAATGATATAGCTTTGGTAGGAAATATGTGAAACCGCAGTGAGCTCTTGGGTATATGGAAAATATTCAAGTTCAGGCTACCATATAAGGTCTTTGTTACTTAAACTCCCTAGGGGGTTAGTTGCGTCAGTGCAACTCGTGCGGTGCACTGTAGGCACTGCTTAAGGTTCTTTGGTCCCATCGTTCCCTAGCTATAACCCCCTTTCATTCTCTTTACTGTACCTCTGTTCATATTCTCTTCCATCTTATTTTCCACTCTTTCCTAACAGTGCATCTGCTTTGGGGTTTTCCTCCTTACGCCTTCCAATCCCTTATGCGGTCATTTTCCGTTTCAGCGCTGAATGACCTCATTGAGTGCTAGGTCTCTGGCCTGAATTCTATATTCTGTTGTATTCTTTGTTACTTAACGGGCTTTTATTACTTAGCAGAAAGCCAGACCCCCAAAGATTCTTCAAGTGGAGGCGCTACTGTGTCCCAGCAAGTTTGGAAGGCCGGATGCACGAACTGTAACGGAGTACCAAACATTTGCTGAAAAAATCGGGACGCCATCTCTTACGAACCAACCATAGAATCTTCTTGAAAATAATCTTAGAACGTTTCCCTCACCCAAATGACCTATGGGCCTGTAATCTGAACTAGTCTAATCTAACCTAACCAAGGGGCATGGCAAAAAAAACAAACAAACAAGGGCTGGTGCAATACTATTATACATCTCGGGAAATTGCCATAACCGATCTTAACTACGGTAATAAGACCGAGGGGAGCCTGCGGCCTGCTTTGCAAGCGATGGCCATAAATTCGATGCAAGCAGTAGACCCGCCTAAAATGTTTAAAATGAACAAACGACTCGAAAATCAAACGCTGCCAATCGTTCGTTGAGGCCTCTTGATCTGTCGGGTCAGCTCAGGGTTAGTCAAGAATGAACAATGCATGGTCTGCATTTCTTTGATCAAAATGTATGTGGAGGAATTAGCATTCACAATTGTCATCCGTCATCTGGTTTCGAAAGACAGAAATAAAAAATTTGTTAATGGATTGCTTAATCGTCAACGCTCATGGCCTTTTGAAAATCATTGCCTTTTTATGTTTGCTTGTCTTTATTTACGCAAACTCTTTATATTACTATATTTTCCCCTTAGTATTTCCTTTCACTTTTTGTATTTTATTACAATTTTACTTTTTTCTCTTCGAGCCTGGGATAATAGAAAGCGTTTGGTTGCATGTCCTATTGACCTTTGCATTCAGGAAAAAAGCATTACACAAGACTTTTTCTGTCATGATATAACCTTTGCTATCGATCAATATTTTTTGCCTCTCTCTCTCCTTTTTTATTGGACTGCCTGGAATAATGTCGATTTCTGATACCAGAAACCGAAAAACATTTATTGAGTCACTATTGGCAAATATATATTTTTTTCATCTCTTGTTCTCCGACTTTTCCAAAAACTTTTATACCTCTATTCATTGTTCCATGTTTAGATTTATTTGATTCCTTAGCATACTATTACTATTCATCCACCAAAAACATTGACGTTTCGTATTGTTGATGTCTTGACTGGTTTGTTTTCCGTTTTCCTTTTTCCATCGTAGGAGACATTCATGGATATATTTCGAGATATGCATGAAGCCCTTGATCGTAGACCACTGACATGTACGTCCATATCTCAGCTGTATTGTATGTATTGATTTTATTTTCTTGTTTTGTCTTCCGGCGTTTCTTTGTTGACATCGTTACCGTTCGCTGTCTGGCTGAAGAACCCTACGTCGCGCCACTAGCAGAAGGAAAGATGCCCTCATCGAGTGTGATGGCGTCGCAGAAGAAGAAGAAGAAGAAGAAGAAGAAGAAGAAGAAGAAGAAGATCGCTCGTGACACCGAGTGCCAGTAAGGGCTATCACATTCCCACTACGGAACATGAAGCGCTCTGGTTGCGTAAATATGGGAATGCCAGTCGTGGTCGTATACAGAAAACGCTTTATTAATTCTGCCATTGGATGCCAGCCAGCCAAGGAAGGAAATGAGACGGCCGTTGTCGACGGAGGCGGGAGTCCCCGGCAGAAAGGCTTCTGGTTTGGTTATTCTTACGGAGGAGGCGAAGCGACTTAGCATTTTCTTGCACCAGAACTGGAATGTGAGGGAAAGGCAGGTGGGGGAGGGGGAGGGAGGTCCTCCGGAGGGGGTGGCATTGGTGGCACTGCGGTAACGCGTGATTGCTGTTTTGGTAAGGATGGCAAGGAAGAGAATTGGGTGGGAAAAGATGCTGGGAGAGGAACGTGGAAGGGAAGGAGAAATGAAGGTAGAAGGGTTTCGAAAAGAAAGGATAAGATAAGAAGAAATAGGATGAAAATCTTAGAAAAGGTGTAAGAGGAGAAATAACCGTGAAGGAAAGGAGGACGACAGGAATGATATGAAGAAGAGGAATTTGCCAGAGGTGAAGATGCAGGAAGAAGAGGGAACTTTCGAGACGAGAAGTGATGGAAGAGATACAAAGACAAACATCTTATTAACTCATAGGAAATGAGGTAACGAGCGAAAGGTAAGGGAGAGAAACAACGAAAGAACAAATGACGAGGAAAAGAGGGAAACACGATCGAGGGCGTCAGTTGCAAAGGATTGAGACCATCGTAAAGACGATAACGCACGACCCATTCCACGTTACTGACTGGGGAGGGAAAATAGATCAAGATGGGAATGAACGACCTTCCCGGGAGCGCTTCTTTAAGAACGAGCGGTAGTAAACAGGTGTAAAGATGACTTAGAACACGAAGGTTTCTGGAGAACGTTTCTAAACATTTCTGGAAAAGGTTTTAAAAAGGTGACTTTTGAAAACGAAGGTTTCTGGAGATTGTTTTTAAATGAGACTTTTGAAAACGAAAATTTCTAGAGAACGTTTCTAAAAAGGGGACTTGAAAACTAAGATTGCTAGAGAACGTTTTTAAAATGTGGCTTTTGAAAACTAAGATTTCTAGAGAACGTTTTTAAAATGTGGCTTTTGAAAACTAAGATTTCTAGAGAACGTTTTTGAAATGTGCCTTTTGGAGACTAAAATTTCTAGAGAACGTTTTTGAGATGTGACTTTTGAAAACTAAGATTTCTAGGGAACGTTTTTAAAAGGTGACTTTTGAAAACGAAGATTTCTAGAGAACGCTTTTAAAATGTGACTTTGAAAATGAAGATTTCTAGAGAACTTTTTTAAAATGTGACTTTTGAAAACGAAGATTTCTAGAGAACGTTTTTAAAAGGTGACTTTGAAACAAAGATTTTTCTAGAGAACGTTTTTAAAAAAAATTGCTGAAACGTTTGAAAACGAATTTCTAGGGAACGTTTTGAAAATGTGACTTTTGAAAACGAAGATTTCTAGAAAACTTTTTTAAAATGTGACTTTGAAAACGAAGATTTCTAGAGAACGTTTTTAAAATGTGACTTTGAAAATGAAGGTTTTCTAGAGAACGTTTTAAAATGTGAATTTTGAAAACGAAGGTTTCTAGAGATCGCTTTAGAAGGGGATTTTTGAAAATTTGAATATTACCACAGAACGATTTTAAAAGATGACTTTTGAAAATCTGAAGATTATCAGTGAACGATTTTGAAATGTGACTTTTGAGAACGAAGATTTCTAGAGATCGTTTTTAAAAAAGGGGATGGTTGAAAATCTGAAGATTTCTGGAAAACATTTTAAAAGATGACTTTTGAAAACGAAAAATGTGCCTTTTGAAAAACTCGAAAATTACCAGAGAGCTTTTCTGAAAGTTGACTTTTGAAAACGAAGCTTTCTCGAGAACGTTTTTACAATAGGATTTTGGAAAATTTGAAGATTTCTGGAGAACGTTTATGAAATGAGATTTCCGAAGATTTTAAGATTTCCAGAAAACATTTGAGAAAAGTGACATATGAATGTAACTTTTGATGACTTGAAGGATTCAGGAAAACGTTTTTGAAAGGTGACAGAGGAATGTGACTTGTAAAACTTGAAGATTTTTAGAGCATCTTTTTAGAAGGTGACATACGAATGTTGCTTTTGAAAACTTGGGGGTTTCTGGACAATATTTTTAAAAAGTGACAGACGGAAGTAACTTTTAAAAACTTGTAGATTTATAGAGGACGTTTTTAAAAATAACACTTATGTGACTTTTGTAAAACGAAGATTTCTAGGGAACGTTTTTAAAAGACATGCGTATGGGACTTTTGTAAATCTGGAATATTTCCAGAGAACATTTTTAAAAAGTGACATACGGATGTGACTTTTTGTAAAACTGGAAGATTTCTAGGAAAACTTGTTTTAAAAAGTGACATATGAAAATGGCTCTTATAAAACTTAAACATTTCCACAGAACGTCTTTCAGAATTGACACATGAACATGACTTATGAAATTGAAGATTTCCAGAGAACGTTTTGAAAGGTGACATGCGGATGTAGCTTTTGTAAAGCAGATTTGTGGATAAAGTTTTCAAAAGTAACTTTTGAAAACTTGAAGATATCTAGAGAGCGGTGTTAAAAAATGGCGCACGAATGTGACTTGAAAACTGGAAGATGTCCAGAGAACGTTGTTATAATGTATATGAAAGTGAATTTTGTTAAGCTGGAAGATTTTTGAGATGACTTCTTTCATAGACATACGAATGTAACGTTTGAAAATGCGGAGATTTCTAAAGTACGTTTTTAAAAGGTGACGTGCGAATATGACATTTGCAGTCTTAGGAATTTCTACACCACGATTTTAAAAAGTGACATTCCAGACTTGATGAAGAGAGGACTTCAAATGTATAAGAAAGGAGGGAAAACTCGGATTATTTGATAATCTAGACAACAGGAAACACGGCAGTAAAAGAGAGCAGAACGAAGCGTTTGACTGGTTACTAAGGTTTTCTCTTCCGGCCCCATAGATTCAAGCTGCAGCTTTTATATATATATATATATATATATATATATATATATATATATATATATATATATATATATATATATATATATATATTGTGTGTGTGTGCGTAATTCCGGTCAAGGTCAATCTACGAGGCTTTCATCGCTTTCAAAAGCTTTCCAATCAAAGCGTTCCCGGCGTTTGCCTCTTTTATTTTGGTAATATTAATGATACTTATCTGCAAGGTCAGAACATTCTCTTGTGACTGCATGTCGTTATGGATGATTGGCAACATATATATATATATATATATATATATATATATATATATATATATATGTATGTAAAGTTGTCGCATCCATACCGACGTGCGGTAACTGTATGTACAGATAGTTGCATATATGGAAAAATGTTGCTTGTACTTTTTCTGTATTGTAGGAGATGCACTTACCAATATATAGAAAGCAGAAACTACTTGAAAAGAGGACTACCGACTCCGTTGCTCGGGCCTGAAGGTCGGGTGCTTAGGGTAAATTATTTTTTTCACAATTATTAAATGCATTCTCCAGTGTTGCAAATTTTGGAAATTTACAACACTGGAGAATTACTTGATGCAAGATGCAAGTGAAGGTAACATTTCAATTGATTTTTTTTTCTAGAGGAACTGAATTGTGGAGGCCTTTGTGTTACTCCCCGTGACATTGTGCTCTTTGTTCATAGTGATTTCCTTTTGTTTGAGAAATTAAGTGAGCCGAGAAAATATTGTGGAAATTATGTGGCTAAGCTTTTAGAAATGATTGAATCTTCTTTGGCAAAAAACAAGAGAGCTTGTCAATCTCTGAAAAGTATTTTGTTCAAGACATATGTTTTAAACATTCCGATCGAGAGAGAGAATGAAGTAGGTTGTTAAGACGACGAGAAAACCTTGCAAATTATGATTAATTGGTAACTGAAAATGTGAATTTAAATGTTTTCTTTATTTTTCGAAAACATTGTTGCTGTGATTTATTTCTCTTTATATCTTTGAACTAAAATACTACGTAAATTTATCAAACCCTACCATATCCACTATTACTTGTTTTTCTTTTCTTGTTATTGATATTTTTCTTATATTAGTATCACTTTTTTATCATTATATAAAAAGATATTGCGTCTTTATTTAACAACTGTACTGATTTCGTGTATTAAAATTAAAGTAAAAAAAATAATTATTTTTTACCCTAAGCTTTGTAACAAAATAATATTTAAATAATGTTTATTAGAAAACAGTGATAATGATAAAAGACTCCTTTTTTGGAAATCCTTTTTTTATGAAATATATGAAAAACTTAGTAAACAAAAAAAAGCAAAACAAAAAAGGTAATGTAAGAGCGTTTATTACAGCGCACACTATTCCCGTTTGGGACCCAACCTTGGGGACCCGAGCAGCTGAATCGGTAGTCCTATTTTCAAGTAGTCTATGATAGAAAGTGTTAACTAGATGGAATGTGTTCATTCGCTGATAAACGGAAAACTGTCAAGCAAAATACCAGTGGAATGATGTATGTTTTAGAAACGCATTAGATAATGTGACAACAATGCTCCCAACTCTAAGCACTCAGTTATATCTATGGTAGTGCCGTCAGCCAGTGAACCTCGAGCGGTGCACTGTGAGCGTTACTTAAGGTTCTTTGCAGCATCCCTTCGGCTCGTAGCTGCAATCCCTTGCATTCCTTTGACTGTACCTCCGTTCATATTATCTTTCTTCCATCTTATATCTCACCCTCTCCAAACAAATATTCATCATGGAACTGCGAGGTTTTTTCATGTATACCTTTTAAACATTTCTACTCTCAATTTCCTCTTCAGCGCTGAATGACCTCATAGGCCCCATCGTTTGACTTTTGGCCTAAATTCTTGAGTCAGCTCCATTCCATATCTTTGAATAAGTGTCTTAGTGGTCAGTTTACGAAAATTGTTTGAAATTTGGATCTAGATAGAAAAGTGTTTTGGACTGGTTGGTTTGCTCGGCCTTGTTCGTGATGTTCCTTGGGCTCAGGCAACCGAATCTAGGCGCATCATTGCCGTGGAATTGGACAAGCACATTTCACAATTACTCCTGCCCTCACGCGGTGCACTGTAGGCATTGATTAAAGTTCTTTGCAGCGTCCCTTGGGCCCCTAGCTGCAGCCTTTTTCATTCCTTTTACTGTACCTCCGTTGATATTCTGTTTCTTCCATCTTACCTTCCACCCTCTCCTAACAATTGTTTTATAATGCAACTATGATGTTTTCCTCCGGTTACACCTAGGAAACCCTCTTGACTCACAGCTTCTCTTTCAGACTGAATGACCTCATAGACCAAAATTTCATATTTGTGCTACAGAGAAAATCAGACATGAGGTTATCTCAACAATGAACCAGGAAGGTTTCGTTTGGCTCTTACAGCCGACCGTTTTTGGTTGCTAGAAATATATTAAGTTTTCGAAAGGGTTTGGCGTCAGAGCAGTCATGCTCTGTGTGATGACTGTTTTCTTCTGGCATCAGTCATGTTTCTCTTTCGCTCTCTTTCGGGGAGATCTGCTAACCTGACCAAAAAGTCGGTCATTGTCATTTTCGGTACATTATTTCAGATAGCAATGTCCATTCCTGCAAGCAGAAATGAATACATCGGCAGCACAGAAGGGAAAACTGAAAATGTGCAAATTGACGGTACAGTAATCACTTCCGAGTTTTGGAAATGGGACCATTAATTTAATTTTGGGAGCTGTCACCAACTTTGAGTGAGGTTGGCCCACTCGAGTGTGTGCATGGCTGACGCGCCCAACTGCAAAGCGATATTTGATAGAAAGGAGACTTAGAATAATAGAACCCGTTCTCGCTGAATGGAAATCTCATTTAAGAATTTGAAAATGCTGTCCTCGACCAAAGCGACATTCCATTCTAAATCTAATGCCACCAGGAAATAGCAGTGAAGTAATCGCTGGTAAATAATTGTTATAAAATTGCAAGAATACGTTGCAGTTTTGTCAAATATAGTTTTGTGAGATGATATCCTCGAAGTTGACCAATATTGGTCAAAATTCTATATTCCATTCCATTCCACAATGAAACAGAAAAGGGAAGTAACTTCATACACACGCATTAACTTCATACATGCATCTAACTTCATACACTTGTATGTAACTTTATACAAGTGAATGTAACTTCATACACTAACATTTAACTTCATACACCTTTATGTAACTTTGCACATGTGAATGTAACTTCATAAAGTTGCATGCAACTTCATACACTTGCATGTAACTTCTTACATGTATGTAACTTCATACACATGTTTACTACTTCATACAATTGTATGTAACTGTATAAACGTGTATGTAACTTCATACACATTTTGTGTCTTTTAAGGCCGAAGATGTTTCGTCCTGTCTTCCGGATAAATTTAGTGCGCTTGAGAGAAGAGCAGAAAAAAAAGAAAAAAAAAGACGCGCTCACTCAAAAGAAAACACCGGAGAGGAAGAAGGGAAAATTCAGAAATGGCAGCCAGCAGTTTCCTTTTCGATTTATGCAGGGGAAATTGAATAGGGAAAGGGCTCGGTAATTGGGTTGAAGTCTCCCTGATAAGACGATCAGTCTCTTTAATCGCGTCTAATTCCCTCCCGAATATGTTGCCGCTGAGTCTCCGCTCCCTCCCTCCCTCCCTCCCTCCCTCCCTGCTCGGTTCGGCGGTGTTCTCGCTTCATTTGTCACCATTCCGTCGTCACCCTCAGCTGTGACGCGAAATTTTCCTTTCTCTTTTCTGTCTCCCTGCTTCTCTTCTCTTTCCTCCGTCCTTTACCCTCATTTCCATTCGCTTTGCATACCGCCCGGTCCTCCTCCTCCTACTCCCCTTCCTTCTCCACGAATTTATCCATTTTCTGCCTTTTCCCCGTGTTCGCTTATCAGCCTTTCGTTGTGCGTCTTCCTGACTATCTGTCTTTCCTCTTCTTCATTTCACATTCTCTTGGCTTCATTATTTATTCGGCCATTTATACTTCCATTTTATATTTAGATATAATATATTATATATACATATATATATATATAATATATATATATATATATATATCTATATATATATAAGATTATATCTATATATATATATAATATATATATAACTATATTATTAATATAAGAATAATCTGTGTGTGTGGAGTGTGTGTGCGCGCATATTTATACGTTGCTGTAAGTAAAAACAGTCTACTGTCTTTCTCGAATATGTGCCAGATATTTGCTTGACTGCTAAAACCTCTGAAATGAGAGGCAATATTTGCCTCTTATTAAGTTGGTTGTCACTTAATCACTGTCTATTTGTATGCCTGTCCGTATGCATGCCGTTTTTACTATAGTCCAACATTCTCTCTCTCTCTCTCTCTCTCTCTCTCTCTCCTTTGTCGAACACACAACAGCACGTTAGTCTCGTCTGTTTGTCTGATTTAACCTTGACAAGGTAACAGAATCTCACTTCAGAGAGAGAGAGAGAGAGAGAGAGAGAGAGAGAATGAAAAAATTTAATCACAAAAACAAACAAAATCTTGATTAACACCTGACAACTAAGGTACCTCACATTGAGATTTGGAAATCAATTTTCTGCAATAGAAAATACGCGTCACGCTGAAGTAAATCTAACGTGAAAACATGTTAAATTTAAACAACCTAAGCTCGACGTAATGAGATAATATGGCAAATACGCCCAAGTCATTTGATCATGTATTGCTACAATGACATTTTTATATCACAAAATCGTTGATGGCGTAGTGAAGGAAGTATCACATTCATCAGAGGACATATGTTGCATTTTTCCCTTGCAAAGTTCGTCATGAATCAAGCGTCACTGAATGTTCTTTATTGATTTTAATTTTAAATCTCATCTATGAAATGTATAACGCATCAGAAAGTCAATACCATCAACAAAAGGAGACGCGAGCTCCGAATGTGACGGGATGAAGCAACATCTCTTCAGTGAACGCTAATGTCTCAATTCCCAGATCAGAGGCCCAATATCGGAACCTTCAACTTTTTTTTTTTCTGGTTTTAAACTAAAAAGATTCCGCATCAGAATGTCTTTTCCAGGATCTTGGGAAAAGATGGGACTTGTATTTTGTGGAATGGAAGGGAATATATATATATATATATATATATATATATATATATATATAATATATATCATACATTTACGTATGTATGTAGTGTGTATGTATGTATGTATGTACGTACGTACGTATGTATGTATATATATATATATATATATATATATATATATATATATATATAATAAATTAGAGAGAGAGAGAGAGAGAGAGAGAGAGAGAGAGAGAGAGAGAGAGAGGTGTGGGAACGGATTACGACTAAAATTCAGTAACGAAAACCTTTTAAAGAAATCTTATTCGTGTCCCAAGATCCGGTGTCCCTTTCATTCTGGAGAGGAGGAGCCTCTTTCAGAACGAGGAGCATTACGTAACTTTCACTTACGCCCTATCTTAACTTTGCAATTTCTCTCTCTCTCTCTCTCTCTCTCTCTCTCTCTCTCTCTCTCGTCTTGATGATTAAATGTGACACTGGCCGTCCACCCCTCCACCTCCCCCAGCCCCACCCATAATACGACCAGCCCATCCCCCCACTCGCGTACACTTGGCCCGCTTCCAGCACTAATGGATTTGGCAAGATTTTTGTTTGGACCAGAGTGCAAGTTATTATTAGTATCATCATTATCTCTGTGGTTGTTTTTATCGTTTTTGGAATACTACTACTACTACTACTTCTTCTTCTTCTTCTTCTTCTTCTTCTTCTTCTTATTATTATTATTATTATTATTATTATTATTAACTAGTAACAAAATGTCACACATAGATACTATCATAGGGCTTGGCATGATTTTGCTCTTAAATGAAGGTTTCCAGTTAGAGCAGGGTAATCTTAACTCTTATAATCTGTGTGGATCAATTGGTAACACCTTGGCCTCTCATTTGAAAAACCGGGGATCAATCCCGAAGTGGGTCAGAAATGTAAATACCTTCATATCTCCACCGTTGTTGTACGCCACCCTCAACCTCAACCTACACCTTAGATAATCTTTTTTGAACTACTTAACCTTGTGATTTCCAGCCTTCGACTCTCATGCCAGAACATCCTTGCCTTGAGCTTGGGGGTCACCGGCTTTAAATTGCTTCTGCTTAAATATTTTTCAAGTTTCCGCGTTTAAGCTTTACATTGATGAAATTCATTTTCGAGCCGTCCTTATGGACTGAAGTTTCTATTCGGATTAAAAACGGTTAATCTTCATATAACGTAATATATATTCCGTATTTTTATCAAATAATTATCCTGTCAAATGCAATATTGCACATATTCGTAATCCGTAAAAATTGGTTTGATTGTAGTATGAAACTGCATTACTAGACATGACCTGCTTTTACATTAAAATCTGATCTTTGTAAAATCATACTCACATATGAAATCAATTTAATTTTCAGTGTGCTCTGAGTGACATCTATATATGTTAAACGTTTTCTCTCTCCACATCCGAAGAGAGCTCGTGGATTTACTCAAAAAAATGTGACTCAAATAGTATACTGATTTTTATGAAGTTACATTTTTATCTGTTTATGAATTTATTTTTTTTCGATCGTAATAACTGATCTCTCCTTTCTGTATGTCCTATTACACTCTGTTACTTCTTTCACATGAAAACCGTATTCTTTGGAAGCTTGAATTTCAAGTCAGTAGCCCCTGCGGCGGCCTTGTTCTGTATGAGTAGGGTTCATGCTCTGAATAATGGTGATGATAATGATAATAATAATAAGTTCGAGCGCCTGACGAGGAACCCGACAGACGACATCAAGAGGGAGGCTAACGGAGTCATCAGCGCAGTGAATGCTGCGACAAACGCTGTGCACCTCCCGCCCATACAAGGAGACAACAGCCTGGGTTATTTATATGGCAATGTAAAAACCCACAAACAAGGAAACCCCCTCCGGCCGATCATCAGCCAGACGTCCGCCCCTGCGTACGCCTGGTCTAAACGCCTCAACCAAATTTTGACTCCTTACGTCCCGAGTCGGTACAACCTGCAGTCTTTGGCAGAATTCTTAGAAACCATCAAGGACGCCCCTGGTACCGGGATTATCGCCTCGCTGGACGTGGAGTCCCTATTTACGAACGTGCCTGTCGACGAAACCATATATATAATCCTTGATCGTGTCTACAGGAATCAGTCGACATCGCCCCTCAACATACCGGAAGCGTCGCTCCGTACGCTGCTGGAGATCTGCACGAAGAAGGCCCCTTTCTCCACCTACCGTGGCTAGATGTTCCGCTAGAAGGATGGCGTGGCGATGGGCTCCCCACTGGGGGTCCTCTTCACTAACTTTTATATGGGCACCGTGGAGGAACGGGTCTTCGCCAGGATGCAGCAACCCCGCAGATATGGACGTTATATTGACGACATCTTTGTGCAAGTCGACGCCGAGGATGAGGTAGAAGCCCTCCGTCAAGCATTTCAGCAGTGCAGTGTGCTGAATTACACAGTCGAACACAGCTCCGATGATCGGCTCCCCTTCCTCGACGTCCTTGTAAGCAAGACGGAAGACGGTCTCCGTACTTCGGTCTATACAAAGAAGACCAATCTAGGACTTTGCCTCAACGGAGACAGCGAGTGCCCCGCCAGATTCATAAGCACTACCATCAGGGCCTTCGTCAGGAGGGCCCTCTCCCACTGCTCGACCTGGCAGGACACTCACCAGGAACTCGACCGCGCCTCCCAAGTACTTGTGAATAATGGGTACTCAAAAATATTAATCAGGAAGGAAGTCCGCACAGCCCTGGAGAAATGGTACGGTAATGAGAGGGCCGCAACCCCACCCCCAGGATAATATCAAGCTGTACTACAAAGCCTTCATGAGTTCTCATTACCGTGAAGAAGAGGACTCCATTAAGAAAATTATTTCTGAAAATTTATCCCCAACCGACGACACCAAGAATATCGACTTAATCATATATTACCAGAATCGGAGGACGCGCGACCTTATTATGGAAAATAACCCCTCTCCACAGGTACGAGAACCCCTGAAGCAGACGCATGTAGTGTACCAGTATACATGCCCAGTCCTCGAATGCAGCGGCGCCTAAGTAGGTGTGACTACCATGCGCCTGTCGAAGAGACTCTCGTGCCACGCCCAAGAGGGGGCTATCAAGAATCATGCCCGCACCAAACAACAGGCCATCTCCCGGGATGTCATCATACAGAACACGAAAATCATCGGGAAAGCCCCTGATGCCCGTCGGTTGCGAGCGTTGGAGGCGCTCCTCATCCAGCAAATAAAACCTACACTGAATACGACGCAGGAAGAATTTCTCCTCCCTACGAGTATGAGAAGACCTGCCACCAACAATGACACCACCGATCACGACAACCCCACGGAAGACAACGCCCCCGAACGAGGTACCCCTGCAGCCGACGGAAATCAAATTAGCTGTGACGTCCCACAGAGTAGCGCAACGCCCATCAATGTTACAGCGCCGCTCAGGAGGTCCAGAGGCTCGAAGAAAGTGACTTGAGACCTGGCTCAGGCAACCAATGAAAACAAAGACTCACCGCCACCAGCCCAAGAGGAGACAAAGCATGGGGCAAACCCCTACTAGTCAACCACAGATATAAGGAGGACGGACACCACACCAAGATCAGTCCACCCCCAGCTTCCCAGCCCGAGGATGTCTGGCAGCTACAGACGAAAGCTCTCTTTAAGAAAGAGAGAGAGAGAGAGAAAATCGTTAATGACTTTGATGACTATGGTATCATAGTTTATCTGTAAAATTCAAATATATACACCTATTTTGAAGTAGCCATTACTTTTAATAATAATAATAATAGTAGTAGTAGTAGTAGATGTCTCCAGGATCCAAAACGCCTCGTTTCCAGCCGCTATCATTTTTTCCTACTTAAAACGCAAGCCTGCCGATGAAGTGAGGAAACTTCGTCGTTGTTGCTCTTCTTTATACCTTGGTGCAATGGATATAGCAGTTAGTATAAGTAAAGATAACGTAAAGGTTAACAATGAAACAACGACGTTCTATCCAGGCGCTCCTAAGATAGTTGTTTCCGTTAAGAAGTAATTTTCCCTGTTCCACCTTCATTTTGACTCGGAATTGGAACCGGGGATGAGCTCTCTCTCTCTCTCTCTCTCTCTCTCTCTCTCTCTCTCTCTCTCTGTATTCAATGTGAGTGTGCATGTTATACCATCCACAGGTATATTTGGTGTACATATTAATATATATATATATATATATATATATTATATATATATATTATTTAAAATATATAGTATTGTATGTATTATGTGTATAACGTGGGTGTTGAGTTATCTGGGTGTAATACCACTTTAATTTTGTCATATTTTGCTGAAATGTTCTTGTAAAGGTTATCAGGATATGAAATATGCTACTGATCTAAAGTACAGTATATAAGTGTGGGTACAGTGTAATATATTATATATATATATATATATATATTATATATATATATATATATATATGGTATGTATATATATGTTTTTACATGTATATTTATGCATGTATGTATGTATATATACATATATATATATATATATATATATATATTATATATATATATATATATATATATACATATATTACACACTGTACCCACACTTATATAAAAGAAATTTGAAATAGGGAACTAAGAGACAGAACTATAATTTATAAATAAACTATAAGTGTATATATTATATATATAGTATATATATATATATATATATATATATATATATATATATAATAAGCTATATATATATATATACATGCAAGGTGCACTGGTCAGTAACTGGATTATTTTATTCCATATATTCATAAAAGCTAGACTCCCGCGTTTCAGTCCACCTATTGATTTGTCATATATGTCGTATTTTTTTAATAAGTTTCTAAGTAATACGTCAAAGTTTTCATAACCGTTAATTTGTTTTTCATAGAACAGAAACTAACTTAGTGAATCCTTGCACTACTTCCATGGGTATACGAATAGGAAAAGAAGACAGATAAAAGGAGTTAACATAAATTATTATAAAGCTTAGTACTACTTTTGGGGAGAGAGAGAGAGACACATAAGCAATGATGAGTGAACGATTGTGCTTCTTAACATTACCTTGTTGTAATTTTACATTTGAACTTGGACATGGTTTTTCTTTTCAGTGTAATTATAACTAGCCTATGTAAAGCATCACAAATACGGCAATATACAAGTAATTTTGCAATTGCATCGCACTTACAATGTTCTTTTCGTGATCATTAATAATTGTGGTTGTTAAATGTGAAGTGCGTTACCCGGAGATTATGCTCTGTTTTTTTTTCCATTTGTCCACTCGCCTGGGGTATTTGCGTATGGTAACACTGCGTCTCGAGCTTTAGATAGTTACGCTAATTGTAAATTTTAGGTAAATAAAAGGATATCTGGGTACATTTGCAACTGAAACGTGTTTTAATAATTTACTGTATGCGAATTACACCGTTAATATTCGAAATAGGTTATTGTAATTATTGTTGAATATAAGCTGAATGTAACTATCTAAAGCCCGGGACACAGTGTTACCATACGCAAACACCACAGGCGGGTGGACAGAGGGAAAAAACCGAGTATAGGTATGTGCGATACACTGGGCAAGAATGAATAGCAATGTTCGCAGATACTGTCTTCTTATCAAGGCTTTGAAACAGTCTGTACTTCTTCTTTTCCTTTTCTGGCAAACTGCTGAGGAATGAGGAAAAATTATTCAAGATTTTTTCCATTTAATTTTTGTTTCTAGTCGATGAACCATTTCCCCACCTCACGGCGCCGTCTTCAGAACTGGATAACAAATTGACGTAACTGTTTGCCAACTTGTAATCCAGTCCTGGAGATGCTGCTGAGAGCTGGGCAAACGGTTCGTCGACTAGAAAAAGAAGTAAATGAAAAAGAATATCTTGAATAATTTTTCCTCATTCCCGAAATGCTTACCAGAAGAGAAGTAGTAGTATAGACGGATTTAAACTCTTGATAAGAAAATAGTAGCTGCAAACAATGCCATTGGCTTCCATAGAAATAAAATGAAGAAGCACTATGTGTTATTAATGCAATTATACTATTGTTGAAGGCACTAAGGGTATTCAAGCTCTTTGAGAATAAAATAAGACTTTTCAAGATTTATAAACAGTAGGGTATTATTATTATTATTATAAATGTGCACGACAAATTCACCAGGAAAAAGTGCAAAGAGGCTTATGCAAAAATAAAAAAATAAAAGAAATTTGAAATAGGGAACTAAGAGACAGAACTATAATTATAAATAAAACTATAGTGTATATGACAATTGTGAATAAAAAAAGGAGTTGTAAAGTGAATTAAAATTGAGCATCAACGATCAAAGCGTTTTAAAGTAGCATTACGACCTCGCCTGAAGGCATAAGCATCAGTCTCCACGACATTGTTGGAGGATCGAGTTGCCCCACAAAGCGAGTAACAATCCTTATATAACTCTAGAGCTACTACAAGATCTTGAAGCGATAGCTGTGTTTCCTCTTAAAATTAATCCTATTGGAGACGCTTACATAGGTTGTCTGCGGTCTAAGTCATGATTACGATAGTTTGGGATAGCTAAAAGACGTAAGCTATTACGTTTTTGTCACTACTATTGGAATACTTTTATTATTCTAGATAAAGCATATCTGGCGTCTAAGTAGCTATTGATGATTTAGACAAACGTTAGGTCATCGAAACTAAAGTCCTGATCTTATTATAGGGAGTTTACTTACATTATATTTCCGTATGTTAGGTAAATGTTTTCCGCTTAATTATTGTTTCTGCAAAGTGAAACCAGTGTAAAAATGCCTTAAAACTGAGGTGAAACCAAGTCTAGACACTAGAAGCCATTA